>NC_136063.1:703330945-703333445 GCF_964261635.1 Lissotriton helveticus | reverse complement strand
ATCGGGTTTCGCCCTCCCCGGGAAGCCGGCCGCGGAGGTGGGCGCCCAAGGCACGCGCGCGCAGGCAGCCGGTGGGACACCAAAGACAGCCTCGCGCGGCACGCAGCTAGGCGCCCCGGGACGGGTCCCGGGGCGGACCGGTCGCCTGGCCCCTTTCTCGGAGGCCAGACGCGCCGGCGGCGTACCTCCGCGGCAGGACCCGGCGAGGGACCCTGCCACGAGCGATCGGGGGGGGGGTCTGAACTTGTGGGGGGACGAAGGGGAAGCGGAGCTAACCCTGCGACGGCCCCAGCCGCGTCCCGGGGAAGCCCCGGGGCGATTGACGATTGAGCGACCCTCAGACAGGCGTAGCCCCGGGAGGAACCCGGGGCCGCAAGGTGCGTTCGAAGTGTCGATGATCAATGTGTCCTGCAATTCACACTAATTCTCGCAGCTAGCTGCGTTCTTCATCGACGCGCAAGCCGAGTGATCCACCGCCAAGAGTCACAGGCAACTTTTCCAAAATGTTCACCCACCTGCCGGAGCAGGAGAGGTGGGAGGAAGGCGACGCCGTCCGTCCTGCCGCCCGCCCGGCAAGACGGCCCGGGCGCCCCGTTCAAGGCTTCCCCTCTGGGAGTCAGACTGCACCGTTGGGTGAAAAAAAACATTGCCAGGCGCTCGGCCCGGGAGTCCCACCACACCCGCCCGGCGGGCGGGAGAGGAAGGGGGCTCCCGGTGCGACCGGAGCAGGCTGCCCCGCAGCCGCCGGTCCCTCCCGGGGTAACCGGGAGGGACCACGCGAGTCTTTTCCAACCCCTCGGCCCGGCCTCACGGGACCGGGTCGAACCGGGTACCTGGCAACGAGGGAAGGTCGCTCCACCTGCACGTCGGCCGCCCGCCGCCGGGCGGCCCCCCGAGCCATGCCCGCGGGCTGGCGATCGGCCCACCCCACCCTTTGCCCGTGTCAGAGGCGCCGGATGGGGAAGAGCCAGGCGGCTCTCCCCATCCCGCACGCCTCCCACCGAGAGGAGCCGGGGTCCCCTCGCAGGCCCTCGGCCCCTTCTCTTCCGGGCCACCCTGCCGCACGGGAAGGGCCCCTCCTCGGTCGCCCGGACCCCGGTCGGGACCGGGGACTCGGGCGCGGGAGGGCCCAGCCGGCACCAGGGCCTTTTGCGGGGAGGGTTACGGTACCAGCCCGGGGATGCACTGCCATTTCGGTGTCCGTGCCGGGTGAACTTGGGTTCCGCCTCGCAGAGGGACAGGGGACGGGGGACGCCCCCCACGCACCGGTCCCTCGTGCGCGCATCGGTCAGGCCCTCCTTCCCCCGGGGGGGAAGAGGCCCGCGCCGAAGTCCCGGTCCTAAAACCCCAGCGCCCCGATGTGGCCGCGGACCGCTCCGCCAGGCCGGGGCACGCCGGGGCTGGGCCGGGCCCTGTGCCTAGGGTGCTTGCTTGCAGGAGGCGGCCGAGGGCTTCGGGCTGGCGCCGTCGGTCGCTCGGGCCGCTCCGCCGTTAATGATCCTTCCGCAGGTTCACCTACAGAAACCTTGTTACGACTTTTACTTCCTCTAGATAGTCAAGTTTGATCGTCTTCTCGGCACTCCGCCAGGGCCGTTGCCGACCCCGGCGGGGCCGATCCGAGGACCTCACTAAACCATCCAATCAGTAGTAGCGACGGGCGGTGTGTACAAAGGGCAGGGACTTAATCAACGCGAGCTTATGACCCGCACTTACTGGGAATTCCTCGTTCATGGGAAATAATTGCAATCCCCAATCCCTATCACGAACGGGGTTCAGCGGGTTACCCGCACCTGTCGGCGAAGGGTAGACACACGCTGATCCGTTCAGTGTAGCGCGCGTGCAGCCCCGGACATCTAAGGGCATCACAGACCTGTTATTGCTCGATCTCGTGAGGCTGAACGCCACGTGTCCCTCTAAGAAGTTGGACGCCGACCGCTGGGGGTCGCGTAACTAGTTAGCATGGAGGAGTCTCGTTCGTTATCGGAATTAATCAGACAAATCGCTCCACCAACTAAGAACGGCCATGCAATTCCAATTCCAATTCCAAAAATTCTTTATTTCGGCCACATAGGCCATAAAAGATGCAATAAAAACAATCATACATTTAAAACACAGTGTATACAATAAAAGAGGTCCTGCTAGGCCTGCATAAGGTACACGAGCAAAGTAATATAGATCAGGGGGACATTTTCTTCCTTATTATCCATGCTGCCATTAAAAATTTTGAGACCGCAAACACAATATGGCCCAGAGTATTGGTCTTCATAACCCTGTAGGCCTGTGGATACATCCTAAAGCCCAAATTCCTGCACAAGGGTGCTATCCAGCGCCTCCTCGGGCTCCGGTAAGCATAACACCCAAACATTATGTGCAGATCATCTTCGTCGTGGGCTTTACAGCACGGGCAGAGTTTGTCACCCCCTGTAGACCATTTATAAGTAAAAACTTTGGTAGGGAGTGTACCAAACCTCCATTACAGGAACAATTTCCTCGCTAAAAG
>NC_136063.1:703115945-703325945 GCF_964261635.1 Lissotriton helveticus | reverse complement strand
AAAGCTGTGCCTTTGTAAATCACCCCCTAGCAGTATCTGGGAGAACTATGGCCTCCTTAGTCATAGTGCATGTGAAGCATTGATGGCATGCTGGGTGGCATGTGCATAGGGGGGACAGGTTTGCTATGAAAGAAATCACTTATTTAGTGGAATGAGAATTTGGGGATGATTGTGTAACAATAGTAAATGCATGGGGCTAGTGGCAGACTGTATGAAAGGAAGGGCTATTTGTATTTAAAGAATGTAAATCGAGAGAAGATTTCTGGTATCTAAAGTCCAAAGACAATAGAAACAGAGAAAGGACCGACATCATTATTCTATGACATAAAAGCCTTTGGCTGGGGAAATTTCAGCAGAACAGATGGCTCACTGTTACTTCACAGGGTCTTTGAGTGAGCTTCGACCAGGGTTCAAACCCCAGCTGGGGAAAATCATTTTTTTTGTTTTTAAATTTTATTTCTAAATTCCACAAATGAAAGCTGTGCCTTTGTAAATCACCCCCTAGCAGTATCTGGGAGAACTATGGCCTCCTTAGTCATAGTGCATGTGAAGCATTGATGGCATGCTGGGTGGCATGTGCATAGGGGGGACAGGTTTGCTATGAAAGAAATCACTTATGTAGTGGAATGAGAATGTGGGGATGATTGTGTAACAATAATAAATGCATGGGGCTAGTGGCAGACTGTATGAAAGGAAGGGCTATTTGTATTTAAAGAATGTAAATCGAGAGAAGATTTCTGGTATCTAAAGTCCAAAGACAATAGAAACAGAGAAAGGACAGACATCATTATTCTATGACATAAATGCCTTTGGCTGGGGAAATTTCAGCAGAATAGATGGCTCACTGTTACTTCACAGGGGCTTTGAGTGAGTTTTGACCAGGGTTCAAACCCCAGCTGGGGAAATTATTTTTTAATATTATTTTTATTTTTTTAGACAATTTATTTATTTTAGCAGAGTGAAACATAGTCCTTTGGAAATGCTCACCTGATAATAATGAAGAAAATCTATGGCATATGTCACATCAGATGTGGCATATGCCACATGACAGAGTGACACGTGTCACATGCCAGACTTGGGCTCCAACCCCTACTGGAAAAGGGAGTACTTCAATTTGAAGAAAAAAAAATTGGCACTCGGGTTACTCTGTGCTTTCTCCTTGCATTTAGCTCCGGGACGCCTTGTTGGCAGCTGTGCGCTTTAGAATTCCGATTTTACTGTACTGTGCAAGGTGTGGGAATAACAGGCTGTGACGAGTGTGTTTTAATTGGGAAAGACCACATACAAAGGAGAGAGCAAGGGGAGGCTGGAGGATCATAGAACATGGGGGGGGGCACTGGGGGGAAGCAACAGTAGGAAGAGAGCAGGAAAATAAATGTACGCTTGTTGGTTGTATAAAGAACAAGTCAGGTCCCGGGCCGGCAGCCAATCACAGCGTGGCCCGGGCAATGACGTCACGGGGGTGTCCCGGGCCGGCAGCCAATCACAGCGCGGCCCGGGACAACACTTATAAGGTCCCAAAGGCGATACCTATTGGCTATGCCAATGCTTGTTTTCATTGTCGACAATCACGTGTTAAATTGTCAATTGGGTGACAGAGGTCAGAGATGCCTTACAGATCAAATTGCTAGCAACTCACTGCTAATGTTATATCATTAAAACCATTACAGCCCATAGAAAGCATGCAAAAGGCGTCATTTACCAGAACAATGCGAGCAGTTTAGCACAGGTAGACGTTTCCAGAGACATTTAAAAAAGAGAAAAAAATTAGTTTCTGCTCTATTCCTGCGTAAACCTCGGCCTAGATAGACTGTGGTGCGATTAAGGTGGCGCGCTCACAAAACCACTGTACAAGGGCAGCACGTGCTCTGCAGGTACTGCCTCGCGAAGGCCGCCGGTGGTCAATAGAATAGTGTATTAGAAAAGTACAATCACTCAATCAAAACAAACTAACCAAAGGAGTGACTTCGAAAACATTATAACAGACAAGTTCGCGCATTTCATGTATGCAAGCATACTACAATTAATTATAATAAAATATTTCCCATCTTAAGCCATACCTCGTCGTAGAGCTGAGCTGCTTTAAAATAATCACTTTTTGCCTCGGACGACAGTGCTTCTTGTGTAACTGATTTTGTTCCAAGCTTTCCACTGAAAATGCCACGAAGGACATCATAATCGCCAACTGATCGATACAGCCTGGAAAACGCAATAAGATTAAACATTAACATGCAATGAAAAATATTGGACAAAGGCAATATTATATTTTGTATACAAACACTTGATTAACTTTCTTTAGAGGTGCTCACTAATTGGACTGGAATCTTGCATTGTGGCCCATACTGCCACTCCCAAATCAGGTAATGTTGAGCTTTTTCTCTCAGACTAAGATGTGACCCAGGGAAATCAGAGATCAAATCTGTGCATCTATGCCATTCCGGGGAAAATAAGAGGCACAAAATAAATCCACCTCTATTTACCACCAAATGGATATTGGAACTTGATTTTGGTTGTGGTGCAGGTGTTGTGGGTGGCACAAAGATGGTGAGAGTTGGGGAGCATTTACAGGTTCCCCTATTATGCAGCAGCATGGTGGGCAGGGCATAGCAGCTGCCTGCACCATAGACAGCTCGGATGTTTCCACAGTGGAAAAACATGGTTCCCGAGATTGCAGACCCAGGAAATCCGAGTTTAGTGACACTGAACACAATGGAATGGCCTGAAATGGCATCTTACCCCAGAATACTGCCCTGGGACACTTGTGGAGGAGAGTCATTTCACAATTGCCTATTAACGCATTTATGAGCATAGTGTGATTTTACACTGCTAAATAACGTGTGTATTAATAATATAATTTGCAGTAGTGACTGCACTTGGCTATTATGAGCAGCACCCGAGTTACCATGCTATGTAACTTACACTGGCCACATTTCTATTGCCATTCTGAATGTCATTTTCTACATGTTTAAGACTGTAAGGCCTGCACATTTGATTCTCATTTGTTTTCCACGTTATGACTTTAGCTAGCTAGTGATTAGTTTATTAATATGCATTAGACTGATATTGAGGTTCTCAGTGAAAGAAGAAGAGGCAAGGGTGGGAGACCGACTCGTGGGAAGAGCTGGCTGTACCCTACAGTCTGTCCAATGTCACAATCCAAGGACAAAGCCATACATGGACCATTGTGTTGTCCTGAGAAAGAGGGGACTTTACCTGCTCTCGGTAGATGATTGTCTCCCGAGAGTGAGAACAAGCTGTAATATTGCAAACAAGTGCTTTCTTGAATACTAATTGTGTGTGTTGCTCATACTAGAGAGGATATGCTTGCTGACGTCAAAGTGAGAAGACCCATTTCACCTCTGCTGATCTCCATAGCCCAAGTGCAAAGGCTTTATGCCTAAGCATTCATATTCTCTCATCAGAAACTAAAATGAAGATGCAGCACTAAAACTTCAAAGTAAAGAGGTTCTAGCCCCTGTGAGGGCATATTGGCAGGTTGTGCCCTGAGTCTAAGTTTTGACAAAATACAATAAAAACTACTTTGACAAAAGTAAAGAGGTTCTACTTAGGACTCTCCATAGCGAGCACCTACCAGCACCTCACCTCCTCCAACCGTCCTGCTCCGATTTCCCAAACCAACATTCCACCCTAACATTCTCCCACCAGCTATGTCATTACAACATATCTTTCCCTTACAAGAAGCAGAAGGAAAAGATTATAAAAAACAAATGAGAATAACCTTGTACTGGACAGAGGGCGTGGCTTGCCACAAATGATAACGGCCGCAAGCTAGAGGAGCTCCGCCGGACTAGGGTGACCAACTCGCATTGGTGGAAATTCAGGACGGTGAGTGTAAAAATTCAGGACAAAGGGTCAAAATTCAGGACACAAATTCAGGACAGGAGGTCAAAATTCAGGACAAAACTTCAGCACAATAGGTAAGTTTTACAGACACATCAGAGGTCACGCAATAGTATATAAGTAAGCCCAGCCATTTCCAAACATATTCAACCATTTGCAAACCTATCCATCATGTATCCTTCCATCTATCATTTCACTCATCCATCCCTTCATCCATCCTTTCACTCATCCATCCATTATCCATCCATCCACCCTTTCACCCTATCCATCTGTACACTTATCCATCCACTCTTCATCCCATCCATCCATTCACTCATCCATCCAGCCATTTACCCTTTCACCAATCCAGCCATTCTTTCACTTACTAATCCTTCCACCCATCCACTCTTTTAGTCGTCCATCCATCTTCCCTTTCTCTCTCCATCGACCTTTTCACTTAGCCAACCTTCCTTCCTTCCATCCATCCATCCACCCACCCATCCATCCATCTACTCATGCACTCATGAATCCAGCCATCGACCCTATCACTCATCCATCTATCATTTCACTCCTTCACACATCTATTCATCCTTTTGTCCATCTGCCATCCCTTTCACTCACTCATCCATCCTTACATCCACCTTTTCACTCATACGTCCATTCATTCACCCTTGCACTTATCAATCCATCAATCCATCCATCATTTCACTCATCCACCCACCCTTCATCCATCCAACCATCCACCCACCCACCATCCACCCACCCATCCACTCATCCATCCTTTCACCCACCCACCATCCACCCGCCCATCCACTCATCCATCCATCCTTTCACCCACCCACTCCTCATCCATCCATCCATTCTTTCACCCACCCACTCTCCATCCATCCATCCTTTCACCCACCCACTCATCATCCATCCATCCATCCTTCCCCTCATCATCCATCCATCCTTCCGCTCATCATCCATCCTTCCTTCCTTCCAACCATCCACTCATCATCCATCTATCCATCCTTCCTTCCCCTCCATCCATCCCCTCATCCATCCTTCCCCTCATCCATCCTTCCCCTCCATCCATCCTTCCCCTCATCATCCATCCATCCTTTCACCCACTCATCCATCCATCCATCCCCTCATCCATCCATCCTTCCCCTCATCCATCCATCCTTCCTTCCCCTCATCCATCCATCCTTCCCCTCACCCATCCATACATCCTTTCACCCACCCACTCTCCATCCATCCTTTCACCCACCCATCATCCTTCCCCTCATCATCCATCCATCCTTCCCCTCATCATCCATCCATCCTTCCCCTCATCATCCATCCATCCATCCATCCTTCCACCCACCCACCCACTCATCATCCATCCATCCTTCCTTCCTTCCCCTCATCCATCCATCCTTCCCCTCATCCATCCATCTTTCCCCTCATCCATACATTCTTCCCATCCATCCATCCTTCCCCTCCATCCATCCCCTTATGCATCCATCCTTCCCCTCATCCATCCATTCTTCCCCTCCATCCATCCTTCACCTCATCCATCCATCCTTCCCCTCCATCCATCCATCCTTCCTTCCCCTCCATCCATCCTTCCCCTCCATCCATCCTTCCCCTCATCCATCCTTCCCCTCATCCATCCATCCTTCCCCTCCATCCATCCATCCTTCTCCACATCCATATTTCCCCTCATCCATCATCCAGCTACCCTTCCACCCATACATCCAGCTATTTACATTTTCTCTCATCCATCCTTCCCCTCATTCATCAATCCATCCATCCTCTCTCATTATCCATTTATTCACTCTTTCATTCATCCATTTACCCTTTCACTAATTCATCCAGCCATCCACCCATCCCTTCACTTACTTACTCGCCCACCTTTCCATATTAATTTTGAGCTGAGCCCTTTTGAGAAGAGGCCCATCAAGAACTTCACGACTGGGACAGAAGCCACCCAGGGCAGAGACATGATCCAACACAGGGGGGACAAGAGCCATCACAGGAGGGGGAACAGGATCCACCAGGGTGGGCACAGGGGTGGGCATGCAGTATTCAAGTATCATCTTGGGCTCCTCGCCCCCTCCTGCACAAGACAACGAGAAGACAGGCTCTCTGTCCAAAATGCAATCCCCCACTGTGATGTACAGTACTTACAGGAGATACTCCAAGAGAACTGATTGAACTGATTGTCCTCCATACTTTGTTAATCAGTGTAGGTGCGATTGTGCCATTTCTTTATTGTATTACATGATAGACTGCATGTTCAAAGAACTGAGGTTTGCTTACAATTTAGAGACAGTAATTAAGCTCTGTGAAGAGAACCACGTGCTGCCTTGGTGTAATCTGGCTGAGCGGAGTCTAGGATGTTTGGGCCCCTGGGTAGAAATGGATTGTGTGAGCCCCCCTCTAAATCGCAGAGATGTGATGTGACGCATTCAGGGCTGTTTTGCATCTGAATAGATGCCCCTGCTCCTGAACCTGCAGCCCCTCCCTGTCAGTCACCTTTGAGCACTCTTAACAGCTCATCGAGGGCTGGAGGTGTCAAGGCTGCCATCCCGCTGTGCCTCTCCAATGCTGCTAGATATCTGCGCTTTGATACTGCATCGGAGTCAAGAAGGGAGGTGGGGTCAAGCTGTGCCGGCTTCAGGGCGGGGGTGACCAGGGCCCGGCTAAAATGACGGACAAATGGCGTCCGTTAAAGAATCCTTCACGGACAACGGACAGACGGCCAAAATTACGGACTGTCCGTGAAATTTACGGACGGTTGGTCACCCTACGCCGGACAGATCACAATAATTCCAAAATATCCTGAAATTACCCTTCATAGCTGAGCTGCACACAACTGATAAGCGATTGGAACCGACGCTGTCCCAAAAAATCAAAACTAAGCGGCTGTGGTGGCGTATTTTGACCAACGGCAGAATACACAAGAACCGCAGATATAATCGGCGCAGCCGGATGCTTCGGACGGCCGGTGGCAGGGCCTGGGAGAGCTCGGAAGCCGACTGCGTAGAGCAGGGAATTCACTGCGGCTGGGTGGAAAGCCCAATTAGTACCGATCAACCAGGTCCGACAAGAGTAGGCCTCAATTCTGGCCCCGTGGGACATGTCATTTATGCAGAAGAGTGGGACTGGCTGCGACGGCGGGCTCTGTTGCGCAACCGGAAGTAGGCCCAGAAACACTGATGGTGTCATCAGAGTATTTACCAGGGGCCAGCGGGAACCCTGTAAGGCCGTAAATGGGAGAAAAGACGGCCTAGGAAGCGCGGGCAAGAAGCCTAACAGCTACAACTAAAGGAAGAGCTAGTGAAGCACAAGTTACTTATTTTCGGTAACGATATATCTGTAAAAAACATTAGGTAGTTATATTAGATTTTTCATCAGCAGTACCTCTGCGCGTCGGAAGGTGGCGTTAGTCGGCTCGGCGTTCGTCGTCTGCGTCGCCAGGATGACGTCACGGTAGCTACTTAGATGCCGTTTTCGCGCGCTGACGTCCGTTCTGTACACGGCTTTCCGCGCCAGAAACACCGAGCCAAGCAAGACATGACCATTGGTGCACAAAACTAGGGCCCTGAAAGGATGTCCTTAACCCTATAAATCAGTTTGCAGAACGAGGAGGATGGGTGAGGCGGTAAGGAATCTATAACTAACTAATGTTTCTTACAGATATATCGTTACCGAAGGTAAGTGACTTGTTCATCTGAAATAAACACGTTAGGTATAGATTCCTTACCTTAGAATAGATACCCCAGCAATACCAACCCCAGTGGTGGGTCTGCGAACCAAGATCACACCGGAAAATCCTAGAGAACAGAACGGCCACAGTAGTGTTTGGTAAACATGTGCAGTGATGCCCACGTAGCTGCCCCGCAGATATCATTTAGAGGCACTCCTCTTCCCAAGGCAGTAGTGGCTGCTGTCACCCTGGTGGAGTGAGCGCGTAGCTCGACTGGAGGCTCCTTTTTAGCCGGAGAGTAACAAGCCTTGATACACAGCACGACCCATCGAGAAATGGTGCGTTTGAGTACGACCCGACCCTTCTTTGCACCCAGGTAGCCAACAAAAAGTTGATCATCACCCCGGAGCTGTTTTGAGCGATCCAGATAGAAGGAGAGCACACCCTTTGGGTCTAGACGGTGGACCCTCTATTCTTCCTTTGAAGGAGGTGGAAAGAAGGTGGGCAAAGTAATGGTCTGCCCGATGTGGAAGGCAATGACCATCTTAGGAAGAAAGGATGGACAGGTCCTTAGAACCACCTTATCCTGATGAACGGACAAGAGAGGAGGTTTAGAAGAAAGGGCATGATGCTCACTCACTCGCCTAGAGGAAGTGATGGCTACCAGGAAAGCAGTTTTGAGGGTTAAGAGGCGTAAAGGACAGTTATGAAGTGGCTCAAAGGGAGCGCACATTAAATAAGTCAGTACAAGATTCAAGTCCCACTGAAGCATAACAAACGGAATTGGAGGAAAAAAAATGCTGCATTAGGCCTTTCAAGAAACGGTTAACTACCGGGGACTTGAAAAGAGAAGGTTGATCTGGCAGCCGAAGGAAAGCAGAGATGGAAGAAAGGTCGCACTTGATAGTGCCCAGGGCAGAGCCCTGATTGGCTAAAGAAAGAAGGAACAAGAGTACTTCAGAAAGAAGGGCATAAAGGGGATCCACAGCCTTTGATGTGGACCATGCCACAAATTTGTTCCACCTGCAGGCTTATACCGTTTTAGCGGCGGGACGCCTGGCTGCCAAGATTACATCACAAACTTCAGGAGGCAGTTCGAAAAACGTCAACTGCCGCCGCTCCATCTCCACGCAAGGAGTTGGAGACTGGACAGGTTCGGGTAGAGGACCGTCCCCTGCTGCTGTGACAGAAGATCCTCCCGAAGAGGCAGTCTGATCGGAGGATCGATGGCCATGTTGAGCAGCTCGGGATACCAGACTCTTCGTGCCCAATCCGCAGCCACAAGAATGACTTGGACCCGTCCGCACCTGATCTTCTTCAGCACTCTGGGCAGAAGTGGTATAGGTGGAAAGGCATACAACAGACTGCAACTCCACTTGCGACAAAAAGCATTGGCGAGCGAGTTATGTTATGTTAAATTAATTTGTTACGCGCATAGCTACTCATGAGTGTTTCGGCGCAAGACCAGCAGGCTGCGGCGGTTGGCTCCAAATGAAAAGGTGTGTTTTCACGTTTTTTTTTTAATGCAACTGGACCCTGGATGGTGCACAGGGCCAGCGGAAGAGCATTCCAAGCAGTCGTTGCTTTAACTGAGAAGGAGCTACCCCCATCCTCTGCCTCTTAAAAAGTGGGACTCTGGCAAGGAACAGAGATGCGGAGCGCGCAGCAGCATAAAAGAAAACCCGCCTCTGCAGATAAAGAGGACCACATCCATGGAGCGTGCAATGGGCCAAGATCAATAGTTTGAATTTCAGTCTGGCTGCTAAAGGCAGCCATTGATATAAGCGCAGCTGGTTATGGACACTGTCCCTGGCTGACAGACCCGACAACAAGCTGGCTGCGGTGTTCTGGATCACCTGTAACTTCATCAACAGGTAGCCGGGATGCCAGTGAAGAGGGCATTGGCATAATCCAGCTGGGACATAATCAGCGCACACGTAATCGTTTGTCTCGCCGCAGTTGGCAGAAGAGGAAAATAACTTCAGAACGATTTGAGCAGGCTGAAGCAGCCACTGGCCAGCTTCTTAATGTGTGCCGCAAAAGAAATATCTTCGTCAAACCAGACCCCAAGATTTTTTGCCGGTTTCCCAGTGGAGGTCGGACATGGGTAATCAGGAGGCCAAAGCTGCTCTCTGAAATTTGAATGAAAAGTGCCAAACAACAAAATCTCTGATTTCCCTTCATTGCATTTGAGCTGTGCATCTGCCATCCAGTTAAAAATTGAGGCTAAGCAATGTTGGCCTGAGATACGGAGCCCGCCCCTTTATCCCGGGTGAAGAGCAACTGTGTCATCCGCATATGCCATTACCTTAGCCCCCAAATCCACTGCTAAATATATCAGAGGGGTCATATAGATGTTAAATAGGAGGGGACTAAGGGCAGACCCCTGCGAGACACCTGTTGAGACCACCTGAGGGGATCAGGAAAAGGGTGGGATCCAGATCTGCTCGGACCGACCTTCCAGAAAGGAGCGCAGCCAGGCCCACACGGTGCCTGACAGCCCAATCCTGGCCAGTCAAGACAGAAGCAATAGGTGCGGGACCGTGTCAAACACGGCTGAGAGGTCGAGCAAAATTAGCGCTGTTCACCCGCCTGCGTCCAAACATTCCTGTATAGCCTCTGCCACTTCAACCAGCACTGTTTCGGTGCTATGTGACGAGCGGAACCCAGACTGCGCTGGATGTAGAAGCGCCTCCTTTTCCACAAAGTCGGTCAGCTGTTTATTTACCACCTTTTCGCATACCTTTGCCAATGCAGGGAGCAGGGAAATAGGCTGTTAAATCCCTGGGCAAAGGGGGTCTAATGATTGCTTTTTAAGGAGAGGCTGGATCTTAGCCTCCTTCCAGGCCAAGGGGACCACCGCTTCATTAAGGGAAAGATTGCTAATGGCGGTCACTTCTACATTAACAACCTTAGCAGCCTCTGTCAGCGTCTTAGCCGGACACGGGTCAGAAGGTGAACCTGATTTTAAAGCTTTAAGAATTTTAAGACATTCTTGCGGGACAACGGGACTAAATTCAGACAGTGAGCATCCAGTGCCTACCGAGGGACAGACCAGAGCATCCTCTGAATGGAAGTTGCTTGGATCCCTAAGATCTTATCTCTAAAAAAGCGAGAAAGAGTGTTACACCATGAAGTTGAAGATGGCATTACACTGGCCTGTGCCACAGGAGACATAAAACGCTGGACAATCGTATAGATTTCCCTAAAGTAATTGTTGGCAGCTTCAATACGGGTTGAATAGAATTGCCCTTTGGCCAAACTTAATCGATGCATAATAGGATTTCTGCTTATTTCTAAGCTTACTCTAGTCCGCTGGGCAGTAGCCACCCCTCCTCCATATCCATTCAAGCATTTTACAATCATGATTCAAGCCTTTAAGCGCAGAATTAAACCAGGGTTTAGATGGTGATTCTCTAGCCAGCCTGGTCGAGCAAGGAGGGGCCACCGTCACCACTGCAGACGCTCCCCAGCTAGAGAACTCCGTGACCTGAATGTCAAGCTCTCCTGCCAGTCTTGGTTTAGAGGCTTCCAAGGCTGTATTAAATGCAGACGGGTCAATTTTACTAGAGAATGATTTGTGGCAGAATTGCTGACATTGTGTGTTCTCTTCGGTGGCGAATAGATCTAACCAAGGCTCTCCTCACTGTTGAAAGAGACCTTGCACCACCTCCGAATGAAGACGCCATTTGTGATCCATCATGCACCTGCGGCAGAGTTTGTCTGCCCTGGCGCTTAGAGAACCTGCAAGGTGTTGAACCACCAAGGAAATGCCTTGATGTTCAGCCATGTCCAGAAGCGAAGGGCCTCCTGACATAGGGTCCACTACCCCACCCCACCCAGTTTGTTGCAATACCACATGGCAGTGGTGTTGTCCGTGAACACCTGCACTCCTCTTTACCGGACAGAGGGAAGGAATGTCTTCAGTGCAAGACAAATCGCCCAGCGCTCCAGAAGGTTGATGTGAAGCTCAGATTCAGGGGAGACCAGAGGCCTCTGATCTCCGCCTCTCCCATGTGGCTGTCCCATCCAGAAGGGAGCCATCCATCACCACAGTCTGGACTGGTTGGGAAAGGGAGACGAATCTGCCATTGACTCAATCCTGGTTTGTAAGCCACCACTGCAGTTGTTGAGAGCAGTGCCTTCCGAGATCTGGACGGAATCAGAGAGATTCCCCTGATGCTGCGCCCACTAAAACATCAGGTCCCACCGCAGAGCCGCATATGCCACCTGGCATGATCGCTCAGCAGGATGTAGGAGACCATGAGGCCCAGCAGTCTCAGGGTCATTCTGACTGAAACCAGGGACAAGGGCAGAAAGATCCGAATCATAGCTCGAATATCCCAGACTCGCTGTTCAGGAGGATAGACCCGAAACTGCATTGTGTCCAGAACCACTCCGATGAAGATGAACTGCTCCCTGAGAGGGAATCAGGTGCGACTTCGGCACATTGATGGAGAACCCCAGCAAATGCAGGAAGTCGGCCATAGTCTGGAGGTGGGAGACGACTGCCTGGGATGAGCCTGCCTTCAACAACCAGTCATCGAGATAGGGGAAGACTGAGACCCCTGATCTCCGCAGATGAGCTGCGAACACCACCATCACTTTCACGAACACCTGAGAGGCACTGGTAAGGCCCAAGGGGAGCAGAGTAAACTGGAAATGCTCGTGGCGTACCGTGAACCACAAGCAACGCCGGTGAGCCAGCAGGACGGGGATATGGAAATAAGGATCCTGCAAGTCCAATGCTACCATCCAGTCTTGCGGGCCGAGGGCAGACAAGACCTGAGCAAGCGTCAACATTTTGAACTTCTCCTTCTGGAGGAAGCGATTGACGTCCCTGAGGTCCAAGATAGGACACAGGCCCTTGTCCTTCTTGGGAACAAGAAAATAGTGTGAGTAACAACCACGACCTACTTCTGGGACAGGAACGCGCTAGATGGCTCCCTTGGGCAAGAGAGCCGTAACTTTCTAATGGAGAAGGGTCAGGTGATCCTCCGATATGCGGTGGAATTGCAGTTGCATGGCCGGAGGGGTAGTCTCGAAGGGGAGCGAGTATCCGCTTCGAACTATTTGCAAAACACACCTGTCCGAAGTGATGGTGTGCCAGTGGAGGAGGTGATGGCAAATCCTGCTACCTACTGGCGTTTGATGGGCCTGAAAGGTCAGACTAGGAGGGTTTGGAGGCTGCTGCAGAGGAGGCTATGGTGGACTGGCCCGCCCGCTGGGCCCCTGAACCATGACGTTGATTCCCACGTCCCCGGGTTGTGCGAAGGTTGGGAAGCTTGCTGCGGTCTGTGGCCCTCAGTGGGACACAGCGGGGCACCCCTTCCGTATCCACGAAAGGGGCGAAAAGCAGACTGCGCCGGATGGGAGGAGAGGCCCAAGGACTTGGCCGTAGCCCGTGAGTCCTTGAAGCGATCTAGGGCGTTGTCTGCTTTGTCGCCAAACAGGTGACGGCCATCAAAGGGCATGTCCGTCAAGGTGTTTTGGAAATCCCCCGATAAGCCAGTGGACCTAATCCAGGCGTAGCGTCTGAGTGCTACCGACGTTGAAATGGTCCTGCCCAGAGAGTTGGCGGTGTCCAGTCCACAACGGATCGTAAACTTAGCTGCGTCTCTCCCTGCGGCAACCGCCTGGGAGAGAACTGCCCAGGCCTCCTCCGGACACTGAGGCAGCACTTGTGCCACCGTATCCCACACAGAGTGCGAATAACGGCCCAAGAGACATGCAGTGTTTATGGACTGTAGTCCTAAGCTGGCAGAAGAAAACATTTTCTTGCCAGATAGTCCAGCTTCTTGGATTCTCTTTCTGGTGGAGCATTAGGGAAGGAGCTTTTGCAGGTTGAGGCTTGGACCACCAAGCTCTCCGGGGTGGGGTGTTGGGAGAGGAAAGTGGTGTCGCCCGAAGCCAGGCGGTGGTGTCTGGCAATCATCCTGTCCACGGGAGCCCCCATGCTGGGCCTGGACCATGTGCCCAAAAGGACATCAGTGAGGGCCTCATTGAACGGAAGCAGGGGCTCCGAAGAGCTCGCCTCCAGTTGAAGCACCTCAGTCAGGAGGTTGGTCCTGACAGTCACCGTAGGCTATTAAGGTTGAGAGCCTCGGCTGCCCTATGCAACACTACAGCATAAGACGTTCCCTCCTCTAAAGCCATGGTTGGAGGAGACAACATGCCAAGGTCAGGTGAAGTGTCAAGACCACTGGCATCCCCTAGTTCCTCTCTCCAGTTCTGATCTTGCTCAAGCTGGTCAGTTAAAAGGTCATCTGAACCCTCCCAATCTTCCTCAGGGTGCCACTGTGTTTGGAAAGAGGCCCCAGAAGTGAATAGGGGCACGAAAACCCCACCCGGCGCCGGATCTGACGTCGGTCGATGCCGGTCCGCTCCGTGTCCACTTCGGGAAAAAGGCTTGGGTCGATGCCGGCTGGGGGGCTGACCAGCTTCAGGCACGGTAGTGGTGCCATTGGAAGCGGCGCGTAATGAGGTCAACAGGCACTGATCCGGATCCAGGCCTGGATCCAAGGGGGGCCTGTGGCGCCGGAGCCAAAGGCAGCGAAGACCTAAGCCCCCCAACCGAGTGCACAGGGCCCAAACGCGCACCAGCGGGGTCAGTCCGCCCAAAGATGGCATGCATCGCCTCGTAGAGCGTACAAAGCTGGGCGGGGATCCTTCCAGGTCCCAGAAAGAGAGGGAAGCTTGGAGTCGACCCTTCAGGCTCCGCACGCAGAGCTGTGGGAGTGTCACCACCCGCGTGCCTCGTCGAGTTGGCCATCTGACGAGGAGAAGGCAAAGAGCGACAATGCTTCTTCGACTTCTACTTATGCTTTGACTTACCCAACCAGAGTGCAAAGACTTTTATGACTTTGAGCCGGACTGATGGTGGCTCTGCGACCGGTCCCTTGAATGGCGTGGAGCCGACTGCCATTGTTCAATCAGCTTTTGGAACCGCTCCAATAAAGCCTTTGGTGTCAACAACTGGCAGTCGGAGCACGACTTGGAGTCGTGGTCGCGCTCCAGGCAAAAGAGACACATGCGGTGTAGATCCGTCACCGACATCAATCAAGTACAGGAACCACAGGTCTTAAAACAGGGCATCCCTCGTGCACCTGTTCGGAGTCATAGACTCGAAACAAGACGTTGACAAAAGTCGAGTAAAACTTAGTCAAAAAATGACTGAGGTACTGCTCTTCCCGTACTGCTGACGAAAAATCTTTCCGGATCCAGTCTGACACATAGGGGAAATTCTAAGGTAAGAAATCTATAACTAACGTGTTTCTTTCAGATAGGGGGGTTCAACCGAACAAAAAGTAAAGCAGCCTCCAGGAACCATAGGACCAGCGACACTGGAAAGAAGGGGCACAAGCCAAGCACTCCACGAAGTAAGGGAAATTTAAAACTGTGCCGGAAAAGGGACCAGTCCCACACAAGAGAAGGGGGGAGCGTAGGGGAAGAACATAATTCGGAGAAGAAAACTGGGCTCCTCAGCTAGGAAGACCAACATGCCGACAGGAACTGAGAGCCTTCCGGTGTAGGGGCGGTGAGTACTGCTGAGACCTCTCATACTTGTTTGTCCAAGTGTGCCCCCCCAACAACTACATAAGGGACTCCGCCCGAGTAGCTACAACATAATAAGACCCTGGAGCCATAACAGGTGGGAAATGGCCCGTGCCACCCAACAAACAAAACTAGACAAGTAAGCGCTACCTAAAAACCAAACAAGCATTGCAGAGACAGCACCATGTAATACTATAACTATCACTGCAGAGGTAACAGGACCAACCTTGCAGGATATCATGACAGCGATCCAGGGGGTGCGAACGGTCCTAGCAGGTAAAATAGATATGGTGACCATGGAAGCTTCACTGACGAGGGCAGACCTGAGAAACATGGGTTCCAATGTGAAAGAGATTGAAAGCTGATGAACACTCTAGTGGTGGACACAAAAGCACAACAGAATTGGGTGCAGGAACTTACCACCACGACAAAAGCAATAGAGGCAAAACTTGAAGATCAGGAAGGTCGCTCTCACTGCAACAACGTCTGCATCATAGGCGTGCCAGAATGGGCAGAGGGTCCTGCTGTAGATCTATACGTAGAGTACTTGGTGATGAAAACGCTTCAGACTAAAGGCCTATCCAAGTATTTTTCAGTGGAAAGGGCGTACAGAATACCGGGTACGCGGCCAAGACCGGGAGCTCCACAGCGCCCAATAATTGCCCGCATCTTCAACTACAGAGACTAGGACGTAATCCTTCAGGCGGCCCGAAAGGCTCCACTGCTCAAAATTGACAATGCCGCGATCTCCTTTTATCCAGACTTTACCACAAACGTGCTTGAGGTAAGTAAAGAGAGCACTGAGGGCAAAGGACATTACATACTCAATGCTCTTTCTGTCCACTCTCTGAGTGACAGCAGAGGGCAAGATGTGGAGATTCTCCACCTCGGAAGAAGTATGGGAATGGCTTGATGGATGGCAAATAGCGGGCAAGCCATGACCCAGGAATGGAACTGCAGGCGTAACTGTAGATGGTGAGACGGAGATGGATGGGGACTTCACATGCGACCCCTTCCAACGAGGCGGTGCACAGGCCCACTGAAAGGACTGAGATAATTGTGGGAGGAATGCTCAACAAGAATGGCCAAATGGAGTCCGAGAGCAGATAAAGAAAAAAACGTGACCTCACTGCAGAGAAGAGACACTACATGGAAGTGCTGAAGTAACAAACTAACATTTAATACCAAGCCATGTCGCATCAAGACAAGTAGACTGCACAAACTGGTTAACCACAAGTCCCTAAGAAACACAAGAAGTGAGGCAGCTATACGAAGGGGGAGGAAGGTCGAACCCGGTGGGCAAGTATTTGGCTAACGCCTGTCCAAAATTCATAGGTGTAATTATAGGTCAACAGGCCCTCTGAAAACTTGGGGGCGGTAGGTAATAGCCCACAGTGCAGGGTAGCAGGGAGGGGGAGTTTTCTTGGTTGAGGTTTCAAATTTGTATGTTAATAGTACATTGTTTAAATGCATAATCGCAACACACAAGGGGGGAAGGGAAATGGATGGGGTAAATATAACACCTTTATTAACACCCGAGGAGCACAGATATGCACAGACTAGAAACCTGAATAATGGCAACAATGGCACTGAAGCCCCCTGACAGGCAACTTCAAGTTACACCAGTGGTACACAACCCCACTGGGCCTGACTTATTGATCATGACCTGGAATATAAATGGCCGAGGTAACAAAAGTAAGCGTACTATGGTACTGCAATATATCCAACGACAAGCACCAGATGTGGTCATGTTGCAGGACATGCACCTGAAGGGTAACACGTGCAAAGCACTGGGCAGATTTGGTTACAAACTACTGGCTCATGCCGGGTTTATGTCCGGGTCAAGGGGAGTGGGAACACTAGCCAGAACTAAACTGCCGCTGGTCCTAAACAGACATGGCAAGATAAGTTGGGCAGATATGTTGCACTCTCCGGAGTATAGAAGGCCGGTTCATCAATTTGTGCTCAGTGTATGTACCGCCCAAGATGCACTCGGACTCACTGCTTGCGCTCATTGCTGGAAAAATATCCAAAAGGGGTACTGGGTGGAGACTTAAATGCCGTGATGGACCCCGCTGTGGACAAAGTATCGGGCAAAGGAGGGGCGGACACCCTAAAGATATTTCTAGAGGCAATGGGGCTGACAGACATTTGGTGCGCACACAGCCCTTTGTCCAGACAATACATATACTTCTCGGCTCCACACTGTGGATATTCTCAACTAGACTACGTCCTGATGCACTACATCACAGCAGTCTGCTTTCTAGGAGCTCTACATAAGGAGCGAGGTCTATCCGACCACTCGCCGGTAGAGGTGAGATTAGTAGGTCCCAACAGAATGAAAACCCTGCCTCCCTGCATTGACCCCTGGCTCCTTACAAATAAACAGATAAAAGATGAGATACGCTAACAAACATACCAATACTTTCACAACAATTTGGTATCTGAAGTCTCGCCTGGTGTGATCTGGGAGGCGTATAAAGTTGTAATAATGGGACAGACGCAGGCACTGACAGGGGGGGGAAGAAAGAAAAGAAACTTCAGTATGAAGAGCTTGAAAAGGAGCTAGTGCAACGAGAGAGGTAGCTTGCAACCTCAACAGAGCCAGATGCTTGAGTTGCCCACTTGATGCGGCTAAAGCAGCAGGAGTTACGAGACGTAGCGGTTTGGAAGGTTAGGGAGTATGCTAGGGTAACCCAGTAGCGAATATATGAAATCGGAGACAAGGCCACAAACTACTATCACGGCTCCAGAAGAAAGACAGAGTTATTTGGGTCCTACTATGAGCCGCTATATAAATCCTCGATGACCCGCACTAAGGCGGACTGTATAGAACTCCTAACTGATATGCATCTCCCCACTCTCACACAAGTAAACCGGGAAGAGCTGCAAAGGGATATCTCAGAAGAGGAAGTTTGCAGGGGCCATAGGCTCATTACAACCGGGCAAGGCAGCAGGGCCGAACAACATACTGATTGAACTATAGAAGGCAGTGACGACTCTGGTGGCTCCACAAATGCTGCATATGTTTGACGAATCGATACAAAAGGGTAACCTCCCGTATGGCCAGAGAATGGCTATGATTGTGGTCATTCCAAAACAAGGTAAACCCTTGGAAGATAGCTCCTCATACAGGCCAATCTCTTTGTTAAAAGTAGAAGCGAAGGTTTTGGCCAAAATTATAGCAACTAGACTCACTAAAGTAATAACTGGATTGATCCATCCAGATCAATCAGGCTTTATGCCTAAGAGAAGTACCAGACTAATCTACGGTGCTTATACGGTGTACAACCCGTAACCGGGACCCAACCGGAAGAGAATGCAGTACTCCTGTAACTTGATGCTCCAATGTCGTTCGACAGCATAGAATGGCAATATTTATTCGCAGTGCTGGAGCGTTTCGGCTTCGGCCCTCATCTCCGAGCCTGGATAAAGCGGATATATACAGGCCCCCTGGCCAGAGTAAGGGTCAACGGTACAGTGTGTAGGCAAGTGAGGTTGCACAAGGGTACGAGGCAGGGATGCCCGCTCTCGACCATGCTGTTCGCACTTGCACTGGAGCCATAGACGGCGTGGGTTAGACTGACCCACTGATA
Organism: Lissotriton helveticus; assembly: GCF_964261635.1. Classification (NCBI taxonomy): domain Eukaryota; kingdom Metazoa; phylum Chordata; class Amphibia; order Caudata; family Salamandridae; genus Lissotriton; species Lissotriton helveticus. The sequence continues at coordinate 703,307,279 of NC_136063.1, read as the reverse complement.
AGAGGCATACCGGTTGGAGGAAAATGTCGATATCCGCAGACGACATTCTCCTATATGCCACTAGGCCCCGTTCCACGATACATCAGACACTCCATATATTCCAACTATTTGGCAGTTCCTCAGGGTATCAAATAAATTGGGGCAATTCGCTAATATTTGCGCTAGCAGGAGAAGTGCCTGCGCTGATGTCTATAGGAAAGGTGCTATTGGTAAAACTGAATTCAAATATCTGGAAATGATGATCACACAAACAGAGAATGAGTTTAGGGATGATAACTAACCCCGAGCTGCATAGATTGCGGAATGATGTGGCACACTTTCACTGATGGGATGGGCCGCCATTTTCAAAATGATGGCGCTACCATGCCAAATATATGTCCTACAAAATACCCCATATAAGATGAAAACTGGATACTTTCAAAAGATAGATTCAGAGATACGGCAACTGCTATGAGATGGAGGCAGCCCCCGGATAGCACTAAATGAGCTAAACTAAACAGCTAATGATTTGGTCTTCGCAAGAAGAGATGAACCGGCATACCGAATAGACCACTGGTCGATGGGATGAAGGGGGTACCCGATAGCCCTGTATAGTTAGAAAGCATCAGACAGACTACTGACACACACACAAACAACAATGAGATTATGGAGAGAGGCGACCAAATTCCTGGGCTGGGAAGATAAACAAACAGAACGTTCTTTTCTGTGCGATAGCGACCTTCTGAGGGAGGTGATTGAACTGAAAGGATTTCGCCCATAGGCACTCCTAGGCATTGAATATCTGTGAGACATTTGGAAAAGATAAAAAAATGGTAGACTCACAGGAAATGCAATTAGAATACCAAATGCCAGACCCGGAGAAATTTTGATATATACAACTGAAATATACTCTAAAGACACACTTGAGCCTGGGAGAACAATTACCAGAAGCAGCTCCTTTTGAAGAAAGAATATTGGTAGGCCCGATACCAGATATCGCAACCTCCCTGATATATAAAAAAAATTATGAATAACACCCCAGACCCATTACTAGCCCTTAAGGAGAAGTGGGAATCAGACGTGGAGATCCTAGAAGAGGATGACTGGTTGGAAGTTACAAAGAGCCGCAAAGAGGCAGGTATAAGGGCACATTTTAGACTGATTCAAATTAGAATTATACATAGATACTGTACAACCAAATCAAGACTCATTAAAATGGGCAAATGAGACTGAAACATAGGTGCGAGGGTATGTAAGGAGGAAGGCACCTTCTTCTATACAATATGGAGCTGCCCCGGGTTGCAGAAATTCTGGAGCACAATCATAGCAGTAATGTCATAGGTGGTGAGACTGGCAGTTCCAATAGAAGCCCGATGGCACATACAATGTGTTACGGGAGAAATAAAATGGCAAAAACATGCTAAAATATCGTTGATGCTAGCAGATGTAGTTGCCAAAAGAAATATTGCTAGAGCATGGGGGAAGTCACAGCCACCAACAGTGAGGGAGTGGGAACAAGACCTTGATTGGTGCTGTGCAGCAGAGAAAATACTGTACCAGAGCCGAGGTTGGCAACATGGGTTAAATACAGAGGACTGTAACCACTGGGACGATGGCAAGCTGCAGAATAAAGGGTGTGGACAATCCTGCGGTGAATGAAGTGAAAGATGGACTATCAGAAGACCTAGAGTCGGTATGCAACCTAGGGGGGAAGTGGAGACAGCCACCATGGGAAGGATCATATGGAAGAATATATTGGCCAGTGTTTGTATTATTGTACTATGCATAAATGTACCTAATAAAAGAAAAAGAAATGTAAAAAAAAAACCTTGTACTGGACAAACATAACTTCAATATAAACAAATGAGAATACTTTATGAAGGGCATAAACTAGTGAAATATTGGTAATACAAGAGTTCACACAACTTTCCTATACTGCAGATAATACTTAAAGATACATCACATATAAAGCTATACTGGAAAACCAACCTATAAAAGTTGTAATTTTAATCACTTAACATACATAATCTATAAAATTGATAAGGCATGCATCTGACACCTTGTGACCGTGTGACATTGGGTTTACAAATATAATTCACAGACTCTGCTGTCCCAATTTGTGCTCGAACAAACCTTTCTTTTGTTTGGGGAATTACAACTTTGTTCCAAACCTTTCCATCACTGGCGTGAACTGCATTAGTCAAGACTTTGGTAACTTGTGCTGGAACAGAAAACTTGGATTCACTTTTGGGTACCCAACCCTGATTTTTTAATCCTCGCCCAACAACCAGTTAACATGTTTTGATTGCCCTTATCTCTAGGTGCACCAACATATTTGATCTGTACTTTCCCTCTCACATGAACTACATCAGACAACTGTGTGACATCTACCAATCGTGTATTAATCAATTCTCTATTTAACTTGGATCCCACAACACAGCTCCTCAGAAGCACAAACCAAGATACACCTGTCGGCACACTGGGCGCTGTTTTGCATGCCCAAGACATGTTTTCAACTAAATGTTTCAAAGGCAAATTATTAGCCATGGACAGCTGCAAGTGGTCCTTCAGGGTGTTATAAAAACACTCCAGCAACCCATTACTTCTGTGATGATACAAGGAAGTCCTTGTGTGTCTGATGCCATTATTATCCATAAAAAAACAAATTTTTCTGACACAAATTTGGTGCAACTGTTCATCACCAACTCGTCACGATAACCTTCTTTTATGAATACCCTTTGCAAAAACTGTATAACAGATGCAGTAGTAACACTGTTAACAAAAAAGACCTCAGGCCACATTGACATGTAATCAATCAACACTATGGCAAATTTAGAATGCCCCCCCCCCCAAATTCATATTGGACCAACAATATCTAGAACCAATTTGGACCATGGTGCATTAGGGACGCTAATCTGACTAACCTAAGATGGTTGGGTCACTTGAGTCTAGTCAAGCATAATAAAAGGAACACAATACATTTAATGTCTTTATCCACGGCAGACCACCAAACATCCTCTTGTACCCTCAGTTTCATAGCTTGAATCCCAATATGCCCCCCAAGAGCTAACTCTAACACTCTCTTCCTCAATGTTTCTGATACAACCAACTGTCCCAACCTGTACAACAAACCACCATCACAAGTCGGTTCCGAGGCAACATGGATATATGGGATTGTGTCCTACCTGGCACCTTTAACACTTGTGACATCACTTCTTTAAGGTTTGTACCAGCTTCCACCTCACACTTCCACTCTCCCTCTCTCAAAGCCCTTATCACTGCCTCAGCTATTTGGCTAATCATACACACTACTTCCTCATCATCCACAGCTTGGCTTTCCAAATGCCTTGCAAGCATCCTTGATAAGAAATCGGCCACAATATTTTTCTTCACTGTAACATACTCGACTTTGTAATTGAATTCTTGTAACTGATACTGCCACTTAGCAATTCTATGTGTAGCTTTAGCAGTCCCTTTAGATCAATCAATCAGGGGTTTATGGACCTTGCGGAGAACAAATGGAACACCCCACACATATGTACAGAAGTACTGGATTCTCCACCATAAAGCTAATGCCTCCTTCACTGTGGTCGAGTATGTCTGTTCTTGCCCCCTAAGATCCCTTGATGCAAATGGCACTGCATCTTCTTTACTATTCTATCTCTTCTACATAAAAACTGCACCTAATTCAAAATTACTTGCACCAGTAATAATAATAGTTTTATCCATAGTATCATACATTTTCAAAGGTTTACCAGAAACAATTTATTTACATATATCATCAAACACATCCTGCATACTTCATTCCACACACACACTACTCTTTTTCAACTGACTGCGCAAAAGATTGGTTCTGTTGGCAAAGTGTGGCACAAATGTAGAATAAAATTCAGTTAGAACCAAAAATGATCTCAACTTATCTTTGTTGGTGGGCGGTGAGGCCACATTTGTAGCCCTCACTAATTTAATTTTGGGTTCCACTCCATTTTTACCTACATCAAACCTCAATGTCATACCTCTTTCTTGAAGAATTTGAAAAACTTTATCTAGTAGCGAATTATGTTGCTCAATACCATCTCCAAAAACCAATATGTCGTATTAAAAACATCTCGCGCACACAGATCTTTTAGACATCAATTTCATGACCCTATGAAATACTGAAGAGGCTGACGCCAAGCCAAAAAGCATACTCTTGTAACTAAAAGCCCCTTCAGAAGTCACAAAAGACAGAAGGTGTCTTGACTCTTGATTCAAAACTACTTGATGGAACACAGATGACATATCAAGCGTGGTCAATTTTGAGGCACCTTTCAAAAGTAGTCAACATTTCATTAATGTTTGGCAGTGGTTTTCTATCCACCCAAATCTTCTGATTGAAATCACGCAGACCAATACACAAACGTAATGATTTGTCTCCTGTGCATGCTAAAACTACCAGAGAAAGCCACTCGGCGCCTTTGAATGACTGAATCGCATCCAAACGGCACAGTCTAAGTCTTTCTGGAGATCAGCCCTTATGGATAATAGTAATCGGCTAACCTTATGTGCAACTGGTATGTCTCCAGTCTTAAAAAATTTTTATGTTTGACAACTGTTAGCTTTCCTGGACACTCGCAAAGACTTCCGGATATTTTCTTACCCATTCGTTCTCTTTAACAACATTCAAGGCTTAGACCCTGAAACTACACTCTTTGGATGATTGGGATTAAATACAAATCACCTTGATCATTCCATCCTAATAAATCTGGTCCTTACTTTGCCACGTAGACTACACATCACTCTTTTTGCTGATCACATTCTAAGGCATCAAATCGACCCCCAATTTCAATTCTCCCACCCTCAGCATAAATTTGGGGGCATGAATGAACAAGCTACTTACCTTCGGTAACGATGTATCTGTAAGAAACATTAGTTGGATTAACCCCCAGGCGTCAGACTGGATCTGGAAAATTTTGCGTAGCAGTACCCTTGCGCGTCGGTAGACCTCGTCTGAGGCTCCGCGTCCGTCGTCGGCGCCGGGATGACGTTGTCGGAATACTTAGACGCCGCCCTCGCACGCTGACGTCAGTTCTTATACACAGCTTTTCAGCGCCAGAAACGCAGAGCCATGATAAAAACCGACACTGGTGCCATGATACTAGGGCCCTGAAAGGGATGACCTTAACCCTACATATCAGTTCGCAGAACGGGGAGGATGGGTGGGGCGGTAAGGAATCTAACTAACTAATGTTTCTTACAGATATATCGTTACCGAAGGTAAGTAACTTGTCCATCTGAAAGAAACACGTTAGTTACATTCCTTACCTTAGAATAGATACCCCAGCAATACCAACCCCGGTGGTGGGTCTGCGAACCAAGATCACACCAGAAAGTCCCGGAGAACAGAATGGCCAAAGAAGCCATCTCTCCGGACCTGGCTGTCCAGACAGTAGTGTCTTGCGAACATGTGCAGCGCGGCCCACTTAGCTGCCTGACAGATGTCCGACCCAGGGTAGTAGTAGCTGCCGTTGCCCGAGTGGAATGGGCCCTCAGCCCAACAGGAGGCTTCTTCCTCGCCAAAGAGTAGCAAATCTTGATGCACAAGACGACCAACCGAGAGATGTTTCGTTTGTGTACCGCCCGTCCCTTCTTAGCGCCCACGTAACGAACAAAGAGTTGGTCATCCACCAGGAACTGGCATGTGCGATCCAGATAATATGAGAGCGCACGTTTTGGGTCCAGACAGTGGAGCCTCTCTTCCTCTATCGAGGGATGCGGAGGAGGAAGGAAGGTGGGCAAGGTGATGGACTGCCCGATGTGGAAGGCTGTGACTACCTTGGGCAGGAAAGAGGGTCGCGTCTGCAACACAACTTTGTCCGGATGGACAGAAAGGAAAGGAGGTTGTGAAGAAAGGGCCTGGAGCTCACCACTCTCCTGGCAGAGGTGATGGCAACCAGGAATGCAGTCTTAAGAGTGAGAAGACGAAGAGGACAGTTATGAAGTGGCTCAAAAGGAGCGCACATCAGATAAGTTAGAACAAGGTTCAAGTCCCACTGCGGCATCACGAAAGGAACAGGAGGAAACATATGAGTGATGCCTTTCAAGAACCTATTTACAACGGGGGACTTGAACAAAGAGAGCTGATCAGGTAGCCTTAAGAAGGCGGAAATGGCAGAGAGGTAGCCCTTAAGAGTGCCCAGAGCAGAGCCCTGCTGGGCAAGAGAAAGAAGGAAGAGGAGAACCTCAGAAAGGGGAGCAGAGAGTGGATCCACAGCCTTTGCTGTGCACCATGCCACAAATTTGTTCCACCTGCAGGCGTATACCGATTTTGTGGAGGGACGCCTGGCTGCCAGAATGACATCGCAGATTCAGGAGGCAAGTCAAATGGCCTCAACTGTGGCCGCTCAATCTCCACGCATGGAGGTGGCGACTGGACAGGTTCGGGTGGAGGACCGCTCCCTGCTGCTGCGACAGAAGGTCCTCCTAAAGAGGCAGACGAATCGGGGGATCGACTGACATGCTGAGTAGCTCTGAATACCCGTATCTTCGTGCCCAGTCCGGAGCCACAAGGATGACTTGGGTCCGGTCGCGCCTGATCTTATTCAGCACTCTGGGCAGAAGTGCTATAGGCGGAAAGGCGTACAACAGACCGCAACTCCACTCACGACGAAAAGCGTCTCCGAGCGAGTGCCGCCTTGGAAATTCCAACGCACAGAACTGATGACATTGCGCGTTCTCTTCTGTGGCGAATAGATCTAACCAAGGCTCTCCCCACTGCTGAAAGAGACCTTGTGCCACGTCCCAGTTCAGACGCCATTCGTGATCCATCATGCATCGACGGCTGAGTTCGTCCACCCTGGCGTTCAGGGAACCTTGCAGGTGTTGAACCACCAGGGTCACACCCTGATGTTCCAGCCACTGCCAGAGGCGCAGAGCCTCCTGGCATAGGGTCCACCACCCCACCCCGCCCTGTTTGTTGGAGTACCACATGGCGGTGGTGTTGTCTGTGAACACCTGCACTACACTTCCCCGGACAGAGGGAAGGAATGCCTTCACTGCAAGCCGGATCGCCCACAGCTCCAGAAAGATGATGTGAAGTCGGGACTCCACCGGAGACCAGAGGCCTCTGATCTCCGCCTCTCCCATGTGGCCCCCCCAGCCCAGGAGGGACGCATCCGTCACAACTACGTGCTCCGGTTGGGGAAGGGAGAGGGATCTGCCGCTGACCCAATCGCAGTCCGTGAGCCACCACTGCAACTGTCTCCCAGTGCCCTCCGAGATGCGGACATCGTCGGACAGGTTGCCCTGATGCTGGGCCCACAGAAACTTCAGGTCCCACTGCAGAGCCCGCATCCGCCACCTGGTGTGATGCACCAAAAGGATGCAGGTGGCCATCAAACCCAGAAGCCACAGCGTCAACCTGACCGAGACCCGGGATAAAGGCTGAAAGATCGGAATCCGAGCCTGAATATCCCCGAACCCGCTGTTCGGGAGGATAAACCTGAAACTGCGCCGAATCCAGAACTGCTCCGATGAAGAGGAGCCTTTGAGAGGGACACAGGTGTGACTTCGGCACATTGATGGAAAACCCCAGCAAGTGCAGGAGGTCGGCCGTAGTCTGAAGGTGGCTAACGACTGTCTGGGGCGAGCCCGCCTTCAACAACCAGTTGTCGAGGTAGGGGAAGACTGACACCCCTAACCTGCGCAGATGAGTTGCGGCCACCGCCATCACTTTCGTGAACACCCGTGGGGCGCCGGTAAGGCCAAAGGGGAGCACAGTGAACTGGAAGTGCTCGTGGCCTACCATGAACCGAGAGGCCCGACACTTCCTCTTGCAGAAGTTGCAAGTGATCCCCCGACACGCGGTGGTACTGCCGTGGCATGGCTGGAGGGATCGCCTCGAAGGGGAGGGAGTAGCCCCTTCGGACGATTTGCAGCACCCACCTGTCCAAAGTGATGGTACGCCAGTGAAGGAGGTGATGGCGGACCCTGCCCCCTACTGGCGTTAAATGGGCCTGAAAGCTCGGACTAGGAGGGCTTTGAGGCGGATGCTGCGGGGGTGGATGTGGGGTGGCCGTGCCGTTGTCCCCTTGCACCGCCACGGCGGTTACCACGTCCGCCGCAGCGCTGGATGTTGAACTGCGGCCCGTGGCTGGCAGGACTATTGTCGGGAGACGCCGGATTCACGGCGAGGCGGAATAGACGGTCCAGGAATTTTCGGATGATTTTGCGAGAACACCGAGATTAGTCTGATTCAAGGCGACCTTTATGATACAGATTGTGAAGCCTAACAGAACTATACTTTGAAACTAAAGGGAGTTCCCTATTCCGCCGAGCGTACCTATACGGCTCAAGCTCATACTTGAATTTTTCTTCCAGACACAAGTGCGAATCTCAAGCTACGCAGCACTCTTGATACCCTTACCGGGTTGGAATTATCACCGGTCAAGCGGGACTACAACAAACGTCTTGAACAGAAGATAGCCCTGAAGAGTCAGAGCGATTTTTACTCTGACGAAACACGTGTCGGCTGCCGCGTTGTAGCTTGAGCAATAAAGAAAGAATTGCTCATACAAGAAGAAGTGGACATTACCTTATTGTTGTATTGAACTGACCAATAACTGTACTACCCAGTGTTGAAATATTTCTGTGTGCGCATAGGAATTTGTCTTCAAAGTATAGATGTTATGTTGTAACATCTTTTAAGGGGTTGGGAGGGTCTCCCCTTTCCTTTGGCACCACTACCTAAAACTAATCAGCCCTACAGGCGTAAATCAGGAAACCTAGCGGAGTGCAAATATTCCCTGTGAATAAAAATCCTTCACCTTTGTAAGCGCTTCCTGAGAGGGAGTTTGTAGCTCTCTGGGTCTGACATCTTTTCTCAAGAGGTCAGTAAGGGAGGTAGCTACCTCAGCAAATCTAGGGATAAACCTGCGGTAATACCCAATTAGTCCTAGGAATGCTTGTAGGTCTCTTTTGTTTGTGGGAAAGAGTGTCTTTTCAATGGCTTTCAACTTTTTAGTTTGTGGGGCAATAGTCCCGTCTCCCAGGACATATCCAAGATAGTTCACACTGTTGAACGCGGCTCTGGACTTTTTCGTATTTATGTGTAGACCTGCCTGTTTTAGTGCAGTTAGGATGATGTGCAGATGTCTTAGATGGTCCTCCCAGGTGTTGCTGTATATCACGATGTCGTCTAGGTACGCCGAACTGAACGATGGATATGGTTGTAATATGGTATTCATGAGATGCTGGAAGGTGGCTGGAGCTCCATGAAGACCGAAAGGAAGAACCGTGAACTCGTACAACCCTTCGTCTGTGATAAAGGCGGTCTTCTTCCGGTCTTCCTCACGAAGGGGCACCTGCCAGTATCCCTTCGTGAGGTCCAGGGTGGTGATGTATACAGCATCCCTGAGTTTCTCAATCAGTTCATCAACCCGTGGTATGGGGTACGCATCAAATGTAGAGATGGCATTAAGAGCCCTGAAGTCCATGCAGAACCTTTTAGACCCATCGGGTTTTGGAACCATCACGATCGGTGAGGCCCAGCTGCTTTTTGATGGTCGTATTACCCCAAGGTTTAGCATGTCTCTTACTTCTTTCCTCACTGCCTCCGGTCTCGCCGCTGGGATCCGGTAAGGTCGTTGTTTCACCATTTTACCGGGAGCTGTTTCGATGTGGTGTTCGACCAAGGTTGTTTTCCCGGGTAGGTCAGAGAAGATATCCGAAAAAGGTAATAGGAGGTTCTTCAGGTCTTCTCTCATTTGGTTAGACAACTCATCGTTTACAACAAGCCGGTCGACGGTGGTCCGTGTTTCAGGGACTGAAGGTACAACCAGGTTGGTGCCCTTGGGGACAGGGCCAACCCACTTCTTCAAGAGGTTAATGTGGTAACATTGAGACTTGGAGGCGGAGAGCTGTAGCCTATACGTTGTGTCCCCTATTGTACCGGTCACCTTGTAGGGTCCCAACCAGTCTGTTTTGCCTTTACTGGAGATTGACGGTAATAGGACTAGTGCCCAGTCGCCGACTTTGAGCCTCCTTAGTTTCTTTCCTCTGTCATAGGATTTCTTCTGCTTATTCCTTTTGTGGTCCAGATTAGTGTATGCGAGGTTTCTTAACTTGCCCAGTTTGGACCTCAATTGTAGGGTGTATTCGAGGAGGGACTTTTGTTCTTGTTCCTCTTCTGTTTCCCACGCATCTTTCGTCATTTCCAACAACGACCGCGGGTGCCGTCCATATAGTAATTCAAAGGCTGAACAGCCTAAACTGCTCTGTTTCTGAGCCCAGAGTACGTATAGGGCCAACGGTAGGAGGCGATACCAATCAGGCACTTCTGAGGTCAGCATTTTCTTCAACGTAGTCTTTAAGGTCTGATTGTATCGCTCTACGAGTACATCCGTTTGGGGGTGATAAACAGACGTCCTTATGTGACGACATCTAATGTTTTAAAGACCTCTTTCATCAGGCGTGAAGTAAAAGGGGTGCCCTAGTCTGTTAGGACCTCTTTTGGGAATCCGACCCTAGAGAACACCTCCACGAATCGCTACGCAATGTTCACAGTGGTGGGGGCCCTCAATGGGAAGGCTTCTATAAACCTAGTTGCGTAGTCAACTATTACGAGGGCATATATATGTCCCCTTGATGATTTTGGTAGGGGACCTATTAAGTCCATACCCACCCTTTCGAAGGGGGTGCCAATTATGGGCAGGGGTTGTAACAGTGCTGCCGGGGGCCTGTGAGTATTCTTTCTTTGGCAGATTTCACACTTCATACAATAATTCTGTACATCTTTGTATATTCCAGGCCAGTAAAAATAACGTTTATGCTCTCTGTGGTTTTTTTCCTTCCCTGAATGACCAGCCATGAGGTGAGCATGGGCAAAGAACAGTACTTGTTCACGAAAGGGTAGTGGCACCAGTAGTTGGGCTGTGCCTCCTTCTTTAGTCTCCCTATAAAGTAAGTCCTTTTGTATCACAAATCGGGGATAAGTGGGAGGATGTATATTTTGAGACACGTGAGCCCTTTCCCAGGCATTATATAGGGTTCTGTCGTTTACTTGTGCAAACCTAAAACTGCGGTCTATAACCCAGGGTTCTGAAGTAATAAGTGTAGGTATAGGACCGTCTATCTTTGTGGCTGGCCTATTTATGCTGTTCTTAAAAAGGGAGAGGAACTCTGGGTTGTCTACCCCTAAGATTACGTCTTCGGGAAGGGAGTCTACCACCCCTACTTTCACTATACAAGGCTCTTTATCTGTTGGTCGTATGGTTACCTGTGCAAGGGGGTAGGGTTTGACATCCCCATGTACACAACGTATGTGAACCACCGTCCCCGGGACGTACTGGTTAGGGAGTATAAAGCGTTCTTGGACCACTGATTGCCTGCACCCAGAATCTAGAAGGGCTTTTACTAAGTAGCCATTAATCCTCATACTTACATAAAAGGATGCTCCCATTTCCGCGGAGTAGAGAACTGTTTTGGGAAGATACCCAACTTCCATAGGCTCTTCAGTTGATCGTTTTCTGGGGCACAACCGGGCGATGTGACCCCACTCGCCACATTCAAAGCACTGCGGCCCACGCATGAGAGGAGAGTCCATTCTAGGCTGCCTGGGTCTCCCAAGATCCTAGGGGGTTTTTGGTTTCCTTTCCGCCTTGGCGGGAGGCAGATGTTTACTGACTTTCTCGTGGTCCCAGCCCAAAGGTCGTGGCTGAGCCCTTGCGTAGTTAGCCGCCATCTCAATGGCCTGTTCTATGGTGAGTCCCGAGTGTTGCCTCAGTCATCTTTGTGAGGCGTAGGGGAGTGCATCCATGAATTGTTCCAGGTAGATTTTAGCCATCACTTCCTCCTTGGTGCTGGCTTCTGGTTTTAACCATTTGTCTGTGGCCATTTTGAGGCGAAAAAATAGGGTTTTGAGGTTCTCGACTGGGGTCCCTCGTTCCTTTCTGAAGCGGACTCTGTAGGCTGCGGAATCCGGTCCTAGGTGATCGAGTATCACTTCCTTTATTAAGTGGTAAGGAGCATTCCCAATGGGGTTGGCCACCTGATAGGCGAATTGCGCCTCACCCATCAGCAACGGGGCGAGGAAGAAGGGACACTTCTCTTCTAGCCACCCCAACGCTCTGGCAGCCCGCACAAAATTTAATAGAAATGCGTCAGGATCTTCTCCCGGCAGATTTTTCTGCAGGGCAATTCCAGAGGGGTTTGGGACGTGTATTCTGCCCTCTACGGGTACCGACACAGTCGGAGGAGATCCTCTTTTCTCGAGGCTTTCGATTTGAGCAGAGATAGTGTTTTGAAATAACTCCCGGTCTGCCTGTGCGGAGGAAAGTTGTCGCTCGACTGCCCATTCCAGTTTTTCTTGCCCCTTTATGATGTGCTGTATTAGGGCGTCCATCTCGGTGTTGCAGATGGGCTGTGGTGGAAATCCCACTTCTGACACCAGTTGTAAAGGGGTGACAGGGGCAGGAGTAACGGAGTCAGAGGCTTTGATTAAGGATTTGAGAGATGGCTTTATTTTTATATATGCTTTCCGTCTTCGGCTGGTAAGTCTTTCGTGAGCAAATGCTGCAGGGTCCGTCTTGATGTTCTTCGGGGACGTCAGAGTGGTGAATCAAGGTGGGACGCTCCGTCCAGACCAGAAAGCAAAAGAAAGAACAGAGACAGGTATTAGGAGGGGACGTCCGGGTTGTTAGGATTGCGGGGGCCAGGAGTGAGGGAAACCAAGTGCCAGAGTGCTTTCTACACGTTAAGTTGCTGTGCTCAAGTGCTCGTGAGGAGGAGAGGGTTTCAGGAGACTGTACACAGAATTTACAACTATGTACATGCGGGCTTCTGCAAGGCAGGCTGGTTATGTAGTCCCACCCAACCCGCCACTTTGCCTCGTACCTGTTCAAGCCACACTCCTCCCGCGGGAGTGTGGCGGGGCGGCTCGTGAAGACGTTGGCCTCCTGGCTTGTCGGGAACGCCTCTGATGTCCTGAGCCTGGTCCGTCTCGTTCTCTCCCTCCTGGGTCTTCGGTTCTGCTCTCCTTCTCCGCTCGCCGCCGCCTTCTTCTTCCTCCAGGGAAATGCCGTCCGTCGATTTCCTGGTTCCTCCTTCTTTTGACGAACCTGGCGTGCTGACGTTCAACAGGGGTAGAGTCTCGTCGGGTTGGAATCCCCAATTAAAGGAGACTTGTCCTTTTAACGCATCGTATCTCCATAGGGGCTCTTTATCCAGTTGCCATTCGTCGTCGACATAGGGATTGTCATGCTGGTGAGGGGATAGAAGCGGGTGAGAGGGGGACAACTGACCACCAATCACGTAGATGCTCCTGTCCCTCCACGGAACGTCCCTCCCCGCCACACTAAGGTACTGCTTTCTCCGGACCTGCGCTTGCTGGCGCGGAAAAAAGAAGAACTGACGTCAGCGCGCGAGGGCGGCGTCTAAGTACTCCGACGACGTCATCCCGGCGCCAACGACGCCGGACGCGGAGCCCCAGACGACGCCTACCGATGCGCAAGGGTACTGCTACGCAAAATTTTCCAGATCCAGTCTGATGCCTGGGGGTTATTCTAAGGTAAGGAATCTAACTAACGTGTTTCTTTCAGATGTATTGAACACCTCAGATCCAATCAATGTGAATGGTGATACCGAATCAGCCATTTACCAAACAATTACAATACAGAGGCTTCCTCCTTGTCTGGTTTAACCCTGGTATTTCCATTCCATTGTCTTCTTCATTGACGTACACGCTACACTCATCCTGTATTTTGATCTTATTATACATTCTATCCCTCTCTAAAGCAAGCACAAAATCACTTTCTTCCTCAATTGTGTTTCTCGCACCACATTCAACCACCAGACGTACTTTGGATTTACGTAAACAATGACACACTCTAACAAGATGTTCTTTAAGGTTACAATTAAAACACATTTGTAATAATGCTGGGCAGTTTTTTTCTGTCTCCTAACTTCTCAGAACAAATTTTATTTGCTAATTAGCAACGAAGCGCGGGAGCCCGCACTTTTTTTATTTTTTTAAATTGGTAGTATCTGTGCACCCTGCGTGGATTTTGCAGATTTAAAAAAAAAAATTGGGGGGTGGACCCCCTAAGCTTGCTTAGGGGGTCCACCCCCCAATTTTTTTTCAGGGTGTCTATACCCCGCCCCCTTTTTGCGTTTTGCGTGTTTTTTTTCTCTGCTTTCTTGTGCCTCGGTTCTATCAAGGCACAAGATGGCAGCCAACACTTCCTGATTTGGAGTGTTGACAGCCAATTAGCAAACAGCTCATGATCGGGAGGGTGCGCGGATCCTGCACGGCCATAGATATATATATGACTAGCAGCCCGTCCCGACGTTGTCCGGGTATGAAATAGAATGTGTGTATTTGGCAAGGGCAATTTATTTTAAAATCTCGCGGTAGACAACATTTTTTGTTTCATTAGAATAGGGACGGAGAAGGCCCAGCTGCAGCCCTGGTTGATGTTAGCAGGTGGGTGTAATTGGTGTAGTGATCCGCCGCCTGAGCCCTGCTACAGCCCTGGTTGATGTTAGCAGGTGCGTGTAATGTCGTTGAATGAGAGAGTTATCAGCCACGGGTAAATCAGTTTAATGAGAGAGTTGAGTGACAGCGAGTAGGAGAGGCTGCAGCAATTGTCCCCTCAGACACGCTCAGTTGCGTGTTCCCCCGCTTGAGGCCCAGATTCAGGCCTGTTTGATGTTAGCAGGCGCGTGTTCCTCCGCTTGAGGCCCAGCTGCAGCCCTGGTTGATGTTATCAGGTGCATGTAATTAGTGTACTGATCCGCCGCCTGAGCCCGGCTAGAGCCCTGGTTGATGGTAGCAGACGCGTGTAATTTCGTTGAACGAGATAGTTCAGTAACAGCGCGCAGGAGAGGCTGCAGTAACAATACTTACCAGGCCTCCAGGTGAATGCGTTTGTCACGCCCCAACACACGGCCACACAGACGATCTTCTGGTTATTGTACGACCCACATGGCATGAAGGGCAGAACGTAGCACAAGCCCCCAGCGTTTCTCACGCCCCCAGCGTGCCCCTTGATGGGGCGCAATTGCGTTCACATGGCATGAAGGCCAGACACACGCCCCCAGCGTGCCCCTTGATGCTGCGCAGCAACGTAGTTGGCGCTTGTATGTACGACTCACATGGCATGAAGGGCGGACACGCCCCCAGCTTTTGTCACACCCCCGTTTGTCACGCCCCCAGCACAAGCCCACAGCCCATGATGTGATGGCCGTACCACACGCCCCCAGCGTTAGTCACGCCCCCAGCCCACGCCCACAGCACAACGCAGACACGCCCACAAGGAACTACTTTGCTGGCACGGTTCTTTTACCTTTTAAATGTATAGAGGTGTTGGCCTAACGGCTAAGGCGCTCGACCTCGGAATCTAGGTTCGAGTCTTGGTAACGACGCCAAACATCCTGTGATTCTGGGCAAATCACTTAATCTCCCCGTGCCTAACAAAAATGAATGTGTGTCCTCATGTAACGTAACTGGTGCTATGTAAAACGCTCGGATACCTGATTCAGTTCGGGTCAAGTTCGCGCTATATAAAACTCTGCAAAAAAAAATATATATGGTGGCCGTCTGCATAGCCTATGTCCTTCTGCTGCAACTGCCCTTTCCAACGCTGTATTGGGTGTTGTGATTGGTGCTGTGGTTACTGAGATTACCCGCCTCAAAGGTTTGGGCTCTCTCTTTATAATATTAGTATGGATTTTACTTTTGATTTTCTCAGCAACTACTGAACGGATTGACACCATTTAACAAAAAGGCACCTTTCTGTCTGAACCAAGAGCTACCTCTTTCCCAAATTTGGTGTAATTCCGTTCAGCAGTTCGGGCTGTAGCCGCGGCTAAAGTTTCCTATGGAAAATTGCATGGGGAAAACACGTTTTGGGACCCCACCCCCCCCAACACGTTTTGGGACCCCCCTTTTGGGTTTTATTAGAACCCTGAGGAAGGTATTCCCTTATATCCCTTTGAAAGCTCACAAGCAGGTAGTTATTTCCGTGATTTCTTCTAGGCTAGACTTTTGCAATGTATTTTATTTGGGGATCAATAAATTGACGATTGTCAAGTTACAGTAAGTACAGAATGCTGCCGCAAGACTGATACATTAAATTCCTAAACATCAATCAGTCTCGGCGGGATCACCAAATTGTGCCGGCTACCAGCGAACCTACCTGGCTTTTCATCCTTTAACTAATTGCTAGCAAGTTTCTTATCGGACAGGAGAAATTTTCTTTAAGTTTTTTTTTTCCTACGGAGCTCTCCTCCTTTTAGCGCCTTGATGTAAATGTGTGCTTTATAAATCTATGTCATTTCATTACAAAATCTCAAAAAAAGTAATACAGAAAAATGCAGCATATAATCCATGAAAGCTCAGACAAAGAGTACATAATCAGAAATCAGAATTGGTTTAAGTCCCAGTAAGCATCAGAAATCATATCATTGAAAACGGACAGTATTCCCAAAAGAATAGGAAAAAAATCATATAGATATGTGAAGAAAGCAAAAAGTCTCTGGCTAGACCCCAAAACAATGGGTTTTTATACACATTTCTACGCATAAGTAATAAGCTAAAACTGCGAATTCAGCATAGCAGGACTATTGATAACACATATTGGACAAATCAGAATCCCGATCATCATAGAAATATTATACACTAACCTATTTCTAAGGCAGAGAAATTCTTCAAGTAGCTTCTACAGCAACAATGCAATCCGGCGAGATACAACACATTTCAAAATCACCCATTGTGTCTCTGTCACCGACCACATCTGTAACAGTACCAACTCCTCGGGGTAACTGCTATTATTAAGCTTTTCACACAGCTTAAGACTTGCACCACAATGGTGCAACCCTATCATCAACTTTGATCCACCTTTCTGTGTATTTTTGACAAAATCAAGATAATTCAGTACATTTTTCACCAACCCAGCTTTTTTTTCTTAATTTTTTTAACCACAAATCAGCAGCCCCCAACGGAATTTGCTGATTGACTTTCACTTATTGGACTTACACAGTTAGTAAGACAATGGGTTCTATTAAGTCTGGTCTCTACTAGTCCCTTGTCCATACTATATTTCTTTCGGGGATTCTGTGAAGGGACTTCACAGTCCAGTTTTTTGCAATCTTCAGCTGTAATCTAGCACCTTAGTATTGCCCCACCCAAAAAGAAACCATTGGCAGATCTTCTTGATTAATTTATCGTTCCCATGTCTCTCCTACCATATCCTACGAAACTGCTTGAGAAGTTGATCAAATCTTAAATTTGTATCTTGAGACCAATGCCCTACTCAATCCCTCCCAATCTGTCTGTAGGTACAGAAATAGCCTAGCTGCAACAGGATTTCCCCCTCATCCTGGGCTAGAGTAGTTTTGGTGCATCCATGAGGGGGGAAGAGCATCACTCCTTCCAAGCGAGTGCAGAACACATGAACAATAAAATGGTAATAAAACAAATGTATTACCATTTTATTGTTCAGGCTGGCAGCAGCTGAGTCTGAAAGAGGGTCAGAAGCATATAAGGAACAGTGTGCACTTCAGTTTAAAGTGCTCATGTCACTGGCCTGCTATCTTGCGCCGGCCAGCCTGACATGCACACTTTAAACACTCAAACCAGAGCTGTCTTAGACAGCTGGGCGAAGAGCAAGCACAGGTCCCCAGGGCCTGAAGGAGCATCGAACCAACACGTTTCAGCCAATCCTGGAGTTTCTCTTATGCTGCTTGAGAACATGATAACAGCGTCTGAATTGGTAGAGGGGAGTTGGCTGAGGCACTGAGAGCCAGCTGCCTGTATTGGAAGAGCCACTGACTGCTGATACGAAAAGGAGCATTGGTTAAGTAAATCTTTATTTGTTTATTTTAATTTAATTTAATTTAACCCCTTCGCTGCTAGGCCTTTTTCTCCCCTGTGCTAAGGTTTTTTGGGCTATTTGGTGTAGTTCGCGCTTAGGACTCTAACTTTCTGACCACATAAGGTATACACGCCAAATATGCGTCATTTTCTTCCACCATCATGGGGATTTTAAAGGTACCCAGGGTTTTTGGGGGGAAAATTGGAAAAAAGTGCTGCAAATGGTATAAACAAAAGATTTGGGGTGCTGAAATCACCATCTTCCCAGCTTTCAGGGCCAGACTAACTTTTGTCAGAAAATGGAAATATTTAACACAGTTAGGGCATTTTACTGGGTCATAGCCTATTTTTGCTATTTTTTGTGCTGTTAACCCCCTTTCAGTTAATGGTAGAAATGGGTGTGAAATCAATAATGGTTCCTAGAAAGCTATACATTAAAACAAATTAGACGAACTTCTGAATTCAGCAAGGGTTCATTTGTGTAGATCCTTCACGTTTTTTTATAGAAACTAACAGTTGAAAATAGGAAATATTGAAAATGAGTTGAAAAAAATAGTCATTTGTACCAATGTTTTCACTTATATGACAGATTTTTTAAAGCACCCAGGAGAATCCAGAATGGGGTGACTTGTGTGGCTTTCACCAGGTTCTCTTAGCCAGAATCCCTTGCAAACCTCAAACTTTGTAAAAGAAAAACACATTTTCCTCACATTTCTGTGATGGAAAGTTCTGGATTCAGAAAAGGGGGTGGTGATGAACAGAGTGTCTGAATTAAGCAGACCACTCTTACCCAGTCCAAAGATCAGGGCTTGATCCATCACCGTTCTTTAGCTCACTGCCCCATCCCAGCTCAGAACCTGGCTATATGCAAATTAGTCTGTCCCTGGCCCAGTGCATCATGGGAACAGGGCAGACCAAACTACCAAGCCAATTCTTCACCAGAAAGGAGACAAGCTTCCGGGGACCGGTTTCTGGCATTTCAGCCGTCGTCGGCCCGGCTTGCTTGAATCCTGATGGAGCAGTGAGCAAGGGACTCATGTCTGAGTATACCCTGCCACACCTATAGTGGCCAAAAACGATTCAGAAAAGGGGGTGGTGATGAACAGAGTGTCTGAATTAAGCAGACCACTCTTACCCAGTCCAAAGATCAGGGCTTGATCCATCACCGTTCTTTAGCTCACTGCCCCATCCCAGCTCAGAACCTGGCTATATGCAAATTAGTCTGTCCCTGGCCCAGTGCATCATGGGAACAGGGCAGACCAAACTACCAAGCCAATTCTTCACCAGAAAGGAGACAAGCTTCCGGGGACCGGTTTCTGGCATTTCAGCCGTCGTCGGCCCGGCTTGCTTGAATCCTGATGGAGCAGTGAGCAAGGGACTCATGTCTGAGTATACCCTGCCACACCTATAGTGGCCAAAAACGATTCAGAAAAGGGGGGTGGTGATGAACAGAGTGTCTGAATTAAGCAGACCACTTTTACCCAGTCCAAAAAACAGGGCTTGATCCATCACCGTTCTTTAGCTCACTGCCCCATCCCAGCTCAGAACCTGGCTATATGCAAATTAGTCTGTCCCTGGCCCAGTGCATCATGAGAACAGGGCAGACCAAACTACCAAGCCAATTCTTCACCAGAAAGGAGACAAGCTTCCAGGGATCGGTTTCTGGCATTTCAGCCGTCGTCGGCCCGGCTTGCTTGAATCCTGATGGAGCAGTGAGCAAGGGACTCATGTCTGAGTATACCCTGCCACACCTATAGTGGCCAAAAACGATTCAGAAAAGGGGGTGGTGATGAACAGAGTGTCCGAAAAAACGGTGATGGATCAAGCCCTGATCTTTGGACTGGGTAAGAGTGGTCTGCTTAATTCAGACACTCTGTTCATCACCACCCCCTTTTCTGAATCATTTTGTCCACCATAAGCGTGGAAGGGTATACTCAGATGTGAGTCCCTTGCTCATTGCACCATCAGGATTCAAGCAAGCCGGGCCGACGGCGGCTGAAATGCCAGAAACCGGTCCCCGGAAGCTTGTTTCCTTCCCAGTATAAGAATTGGCTTGGTAGTTTGGTTTGCCCTGTTCCCATCATGCACTGGGACAAGAACAGACTAATTTGCATGTAGCCAGGTTCTGAGCTGGGATGGTGCAGTGAGCTAAAAAACGGTGATGGATCAAGCCCTGATCTTTGGACTGGGTAAGAGTGGTCTGCTTAATTCAGACACTCTGTTCATCACCACCCCCTTTTCTGAATCGTTTTTGGCCACTATAGGTGTGGCAGGGTATACTCAGACATGAGTCCCTTGCTCACTGCTCCATCAGGATTCAAGCAAGCCGGGCCGACGACGGCTGAAATGCCAGAAACCGGTCCCCGGAAGCTTGTCTCCTTTCTGGTGAAGAATTGGCTTGGTAGTTTGGTCTGCCCTGTTCCCATGATGCACTGGGCCAGGGACAGACTAATTTGCATATAGCCAGGTTCTGAGCTGGGATGGGGCAGTGAGCTAAAGAACGGTGATGGATCAAGCCCTGATCTTTGGACTGGGTAAGAGTGGTCTGCTTAATTCAGACACTCTGTTCATCACCACCCCCTTTTCTGAATCGTTTTTGGCCACTATAGGTGTGGCAGGGTATACTCAGACATGAGTCCCTTGCTCACTGCTCCATCAGGATTCAAGCAAGCCGGGCCGACGACGGCTGAAATGCCAGAAACCGGTCCCCGGAAGCTTGTCTCCTTTCTGGTGAAGAATTGGCTTGGTAGTTTGGTCTGCCCTGTTCCCATGATGCACTGGGCCAGGGACAGACTAATTTGCATATAGCCAGGTTCTGAGCTGGGATGGGGCAGTGAGCTAAAGAACGGTGATGGATCAAGCCCTGATCTTTGGACTGGGTAAGAGTGGTCTGCTTAATTCAGACACTCTGTTCATCACCACCCCCTTTTCTGAATCAAAATGGAAAGTTCTGGAACCTGCTTGGATCCACAATTTTCCTCCCACCCTGTATTCCCAAAGTCTTCAGAGAAAAATGGTACCTCACTTGTGTAGGCAGGCCTAGTGCCCGCGACAGAAAACGGCCCAAAACGCAACATGGACACACCACATTTTTATAGGGAAAACTGACCCTTTTTTGCAAAGTGCGTAGCTGTAGATTTTGAACCCTAGCTCTGCCGGCAACAAGGGAAACCTAGCAAACCTATTCATTTTTTTAAAAAAGACACCCAGGGGAATACAGGATGGGGTGACTTGTGTGGCTCTCACCAGGTTCTCTTACCCAGACTCACTCGCAAACGTCAAACTTTGTCACAGGCAACATATTCCTCTCATTTCTGTGATGAAAAGTTCTGAAATCTGCATGGATCCACAAACTTCCACCCACCCTGTATTCCCTAAAGTCTTCTGATAAAAATGATACTTCACTTTGTGTGGGTAGGCCTAGTGCCCACAATAGGAAATTGGCAAAACGCCACATGGACACAGTGAAAACCAACCCTTCTCTTGTAAAGTGCCTTAGCTATAGATTTTGAACCCTAGGTCTGCCGGCACCTAGGGAAACCGTGCAAACCTATACATTGTTTAAACTAGAGACCCAGGGGAATCCGGGATTGGTTGACTTGTGTGGCTAGCACCAGCTTCTCTTACACAGAATCCCTTGCAAACCTCAAACTTTGTAAAAAAAAAAAACATTTTTTCCCTCACATTTCTGTGATGGAAAGTTCTGGAATCTGCTTGGATCCACAATTTTCCTCCCACCCTGTATTCCCCAAAGTCTTCAGAGAAAAATGGTACCTCACTTGTGTGGGTAGGCCTGGTGCTCACGACAGAAAAAGGCCCAAACCGCAACATGGACACACCACATTTTTACAGTGAAAACTGACCCTTTTTTGCAAAGTGCCTAGCTGTAGATTTTGAACCCTAGCTCTGCCGTCAACTAGGGAAACCTAGCAAACCTATACATTTTTGCAAACTAAACACCCAGGGGAATCCAGGATGGGTTGACTTGTGTGGTTAGCACCAGCTTCTCTTACCCAGAATCCTTTGCAAACCTCCAAGTTTGTCCCAAAAAAACCCCACATTTTCCTCCTATCTCTGTAATGGAAAGTTCTGAAATCTGTGTGGATTCACAAAATTCCACCAACCCTGCATTCCCCAAAGCCTTCCAATAAAAATTATACCTCACTTGTGTGAGTAGGCTTGGTGCCCGCAAAAGGAAATGGCGCAAAATGCAATTTGGACAGACCACATTTTTACAGTGAAAAATGACCCTTTTTTTTTGCAAAGGGCCTAGCTGTAGATTTCGAACCCTAGCTCTGCTGGCACCAAGAAAAACTCAGGAAACCTATACATTTTTAAAAACTAGACACCCAGGGGATTCCAGGATGGGGTGACTCATGTGGCTCTCACCAGGTTATTTTACCCAGAATCCCTAGCAAACCTCAAACATTGTTAAAAAAACAAACATTTATCTCACATTTCTGTGATTGAAAGTTCTGGAATCTGTGTCTATCCACAAAATTCCACCCACCCCGCATTCCCAAAAGTCTTCCTATAAAAATGATCCCTCACTCATAGGACAGGCACACAAGTGAGGTTTTATTTTACTCGGTATACCAAGGGGAACGCTACCTGGTTGGACATGTGTGCCGGCACAGTGATCCCACACAAAAATGTGTAGAAAAAGTGATTGGTTTCAGCTAAATTTGAGGTTTGCAGGGGATTCTGGGTAGGAAAACATTGGGGGATCCACGCAAGCTATACCTCACTAAACTCTCCAGGGTGTCTAGTTTCAGAAATGTGTGGGTTTGGTAGGTTTGCTAAGATGGCCGCGAGCACCGGCCAAAAAAACAGGTCCCCCCTGCAAAACCAGGTAGTTTTATGATAGGTAATTTTGAAGACTCTGCTGTACGATTTGGGCCATTTCCTGTTGCAGCCACAATGCCTACCCGCACAAGTGAGGTACCATTTTTATCAGGAGACCTGGGGGAACGCTAGTTGGTAGGATACTTGTGTCAGTGCCCAGTGATCCCACACAGAATAGTGAGGAAAATATAATTTATTTCAGCTAAATTTGAGATTTGCAGGCGATTCTGGTTACAGAATCGTTGGGAGATCCACACAAGCCATACCTTACTGGACTCCCCATGGTGTCTAGTTTTCAGAAATGTGTGGGTTTGGTAGGTTTCCCTAGATGGCTGCTGAGCCCGGGGCCAAAAACCCAGGTGCCCCCTCTCCCCCACCTTGCAAAACCAGGTTGTTTTGTGATAGTTGATTTTGATGTCTCCACAATACATTTTGGGCCCTTGCCTGTCGGGAGTACTTGACTAACCCAAACGAGAGAGGTACCATTTTTATCAGGAGACTTCGGCGAATGTGGGGTGGGTGGAAGTGTGTGGTTTCAAGCAGATTCTAGAACTTTCCATAACAGAAATGTAGGGAATTATTATTATTTCTTTTTACAAAGTTTAAGGCTTGCAAGGGCTTCTGGGTAACAGAACCTGGTAAAAGCCACACAAGTCACTCCATCCTGGATTCCCCTGAGTGTCTAGTTTCCCAAAATGTATAGGTTTGCTAGGTTTCCCTAGGTGCCGGCACAGCTAGGGGTAAACAATCTACAGCTAGGCACTTTTCAAAAAAGGGGTCTGTATTCACTGAAAAAATGTGGTATGTCCATGTCGCGTTTTGGGCCATTTCCTGTCGCGGGCACTTGGCCTACCCACACAAGTGAGGTACTATTTTTATTGGAAGACTTTGGAGAATGCGGGGTGGGTGGAAGTTTGTGGTCCCATGCAGATTCCAGAACTTTCCATCACATAAATGTGAGGAAAATGTGTATTTTTTTTTTTTACAAAGTTGAGGTTTGCAAGGGATTATGGGTAACAGAACCTGTGGGAGCCAGACGAATCACCCCATCCTGGATTCCCTTGGGTGTCTAGTTTTGAAAAATGTATAGGTATGCTAGGTTTCCCTAAGCCCCGGCAGAGCTAGGATGCAAAATCTACAGCTAGGCACTTTGGAAAAAAGGGGTCAGTTCAAACTGTAAATAGGTGGTGTGTCCAAGTTGCGTTTTGGGCCATTTCCTGTTGCCGGTATTAAGCGTACCCAAACAAGTGAGGTACCATTTTTATCGGGAGACTTTGGGGAATGCTGGGCGGGTGGAAGTTTGTGGATCTGCGCAGATTGCAGAACTTTCCATCACTGAAATTTGAGGAAAATTTGTTTTTTTTTTGCAAGGTTTGAGGTTTACAGGGGATTCTGGGGAACAGAACCTAGTGAGAGACACAGAAGTCACGCCATCCTGGATTCCCCTTGGTGTCTAGTTTTCAAAAATATACAGGTTTGCTATGTTTCCCTAGGTGTCGGTTGCACTTGGACCCAAAATCCACAGGTAGGCACATTCCGAAAAAAAAGTCAGTGCCTAGTGGGCATTCTGGCGCCCTGGGAAGTGGGGAAATCAGGGGCTATTGCCCCGATATGACCCCAAGGGGGGTAGAAAGACTGTGGCTATTCGTTTTGAGGGGGTGGGGGCATTGGGATGCCCATTTAGGGCAGCCCCCACCTCTACATATAAAAAAGCCAGCATAATCGATGGCGCTTGGGTGAAGGGTCAGATCGGGGGCTACTGCCCCTATTTGCCTACCGGGGGGAGGCATAAAGACTGTGGCATCTTTTTTTGGGGGGTGGGGGCATTGGCATGCCCATTCTGGGCAGTCCCCACCCCTAATTAAATTTGAAAAATAAATCCCTGGTATCTAGTGGGCTTTCTGCCCCCCCCCCCCCCTCCGGAGGGGCAGAAAGACTGAATTTAACCAATTTAATATGGGGGGAGCAAATGCCCTTGCCCAAGGGGCCGCTCTCCCCTCTCCCTGGTGCCTAGTGAGTGGGTCCCTACCATTTGAAAGGGGAGATTCTCTCCTTTCCAACAATACCTTTCCTAACTTTCTACTTGCTCTTGGCTTATTTCAGTTTCAGTTTCACTGAAAGGACATCAGCGTGACGTGCGCGCTGATCGTCATTTCGGGGAAACCAAGGAAACAGCCTCAGGAGTTGGGGAAGCTCTTCCCCAGCTTCCGAGGCTTTTAGGGTGGAAAGGGAATACCTCTGGTGCCCGCATTAGAGGGATTCCCTGTGCCATAAGATCAGAGGTCGGGCCGTCCGACGCACATGAGCACTGATGCTTCAGATGGCCCCCCCGCAGTTCGACGCACCGAAGGGGTTAGCTCACTAACAGGCACGATAAGAAACTTGCAGAGCCTTCAAACCTCAACTCCAGAGCTCTCAATCGTGGCCTGTTATAAACACTGTTTAAAACGGACCACAATTGAGATGTTTGGCACGGAGTCTAAGGGCACTGCTATTTTCATTTTACCAGTGGCTGTCAGTGGGTTAAATATTTGCCCCACCAAATTTGTCTGCCGCTGGTTGCCACTGAGCCAGAGTGACAATACCGTGCTGATCCTACTTGACATCTCAGCATTTTGATACAATCTCCCATGTTAATCTTGTCAATCGGCTGTTCAAGATAGGTATGTGCCTACTTGCACTTAACTAAGTCCTCTTCTTCTGTCTGGAAAAATGAATCTGTCCTTCTGACTACTTACCAGTTGTCGGCCATCCAGCTTAATTGTGGAACGCCTTAGGGTTCATTCTAGACTACTATGTTCTTTAATACATACAGTTATTCTCTATCTGGTGTAGCCAAATCGTTTGGTTATAACACTGTTTTATAAACTTATGATATTCAGGTAGTGATAATGCAGATACTTTTGCTCCTGTATGAGCTCCATTACAAGGGGAGCAAAAACAACTGCCAGAAGCGAACTGTAACAAGACAGAGGACATCCTCTATGTGTTGGCCCATCAATTCCATGAGAGTCTTTTCCACATCATGCCAGTAACTCTGAAGCTTGGGGCACTGCCTAAATATATGAATGTAATTCGCCATTTCTTCTCTGCATTTAGGACAGCACTTCACCTCATGTTTGTTCAGCTTTGTCAATTTTTTAGGTGTCCAGTACGCTCTGTGCACTGTACATAAACGGTTCTTTCTGAGATGTGCAGGCTTAATCGTATTCCAAAATGCAGACATTGATACTTGCCATAAGTCTTGTATATACAGCATCAGCAGATCTTTCTCTCAGATCTCTATAGGCAAGGTTAAGTCCCCATCTCTGCCAACGTAAAACTCCAGTACCATCTTCATACTCCTTTTTTTTTTGCATCAGACTACCTTGCATTCCTTCTTCTAGGTCCCAATTCCCTGACCCGTTGTTCCCCAGGGGCTTAACCCAACTCTTTATTTGATAGTATTTGAATTTTGATATGGTGCCATTGGTCATTGAATTTTGATGTGGTGCCATTGGTCATTGTTGACAACCGTTCCCATCCTATTAGGTTGTTTTCCTCCACAGCTGACCCCATTTTGTTATGCCTTCCTTCTTCAGGGATATTCAGAGTTTGTCTTTAAAGCATTTTGGAGTCCCTGGGGAGGCCCGGATTGGGGTATAGTCACTATAATATGGTATTTTCAGGGATCTGCCGATCTGGTACTATTGTTTGCAAGCAGACCATAGCATCTTCAACTTCACTTTTTTAAAGAACTTTGGATGCCCGAATTTATATCAGAAAAAACGTCCTTCCGGCTGTGTCATAGCTCGCAAGTGTGGAAGGTAGGTTTGATATTCCTTTAGTAAAATTCTTGTATTCTTAAACTGCAATGCTCTGCAATAGTGATGAAAATCCGGGCAGGCAATCCCTCCATGTTCTTTTTTCCTTCGGAGCTTTTCCCATTCTATTCTGAACCCCTTTGAGGCCAATATAAAACTGCCCAATTTTCCTTGCAGTTTTTTAAACCACTCTCTCCTGAAATCCAGTGGTATGATATTGAAAATATATGTAAAGTTTGTGAGGATAGACATTTTTAAGATGTTGAATCTCCCAATAAATGTTAAAGGAAGACCCCCCTCCAGCTTTTTAATAGTTTCCTAATTTCAGAGATAAGTTTGTTAAAATTCAGGCAAGCTATTTCATCTATATCTTTCACTACTAGGATGCCCAGGTATCTTATCCTTTCTTTTGATAGGAGGTTATTGCTTTGGGAGTTCCACTCCATGATTTCTGTCTTTTGTTGGTTGATCTGGTAGCATGAAACTTTCCCAAATTGATCCCAGACCAGTAGTATTATTGGGAGTGTAACTGAGAGATTGTTTGTGAAAACCATTAGGTCATCAGCGTAAACAGCACCTTTCTTTTCCCAGCCCTAATATACTTAAAAGGCATGATTTTATGATTGGATCTGAGGACATTAGCTAATGATTCAATGTACAGTTTAAAAAGCAGCCCTACCTGGTGCCCCTTTTTATGGCTAGCTTCTCTGTAAGATTGCCATTAACCAAATCTTAGCTGTTGGGTTTTTATACAGGGATTTTACCGCACATGAGAACACCTTCCACAGTTGTACAGATCAATAACTTTAAACAGAAAGGGCCAGCTAACTCTGTCAAAGACCTCTGCAGCATCAAAAGTAAGCAACCACAAGTGGTTCCTCTGGGAAGCCATGTCTATTGCCCCAACTAGCTCATGTGTCAGCTTCCTGGATCTGTATTCCCTTCACAAAGCCTTTCTGGTCTTGGTGTATCAGCTGCCCGGAAACCCTTCCCAAACTTTTGGCCAGTATTTGAGTATATATTTAATAGTCAAGATCTAGTAGTGATATAGGTCTATACAACTCACAACGTTTTGGGTCTTCCCTGGTTTTAATATTATGTATATAACAGCTCCTCCCATGACTTTGACATATCTTGCTCTTGTAAGAAGGTAGCATTTAATACCTCTGTCAAGAAAGGAGCCAGAGTTTCTTTGGGGAGGCTATAGATTTCATTCGGTAATGATTCTGCTTTCCTTTTTTTTTAACTTCGTTATACCACTATTCACCTCTTCAGTTATTATCTCAGAGTTAAATTAGTCTCTCTGATTTTGTGACAATGTTGGTATTGCTATCTTCTCAAGGTAGCCGTCTATTTACTCCTTTGAGGCTACAGTGTCCTCCAGATATAGGTCCTGGAAGAGCTTAGTAAAGTCTTTCTCAATCTCCAAGTCTTCTGGGCTAAGATGTATCTGGTCCTCTAGTTGTATGGCCAAGATCTTATTTTTTGTTTCAAGTTTCCAAGCTAACAATTTACCGCATCCCTCCCCATACTCATAATGTGAGAGCTTGTTTGCCTCCCATTTGTTCCCAACTATAAGCTCCAAAGCACTAGATAGTTCTTTTTTCTCTTTTATGTCTTTCTCTATTTACCTTTCTCTTAAGGATGTTTAGTTTGCTCGAGTGCCCAAACTAGGTCTTGTAGTTCGCTCTCTAATTGATTAAGTTCCTTCTTCGTATTTTTGTGTTTAAGGGCTGCTAAGCTGATTAATTTCCCACTGAGGACAGCTTTATATACATCCCATGTCACCTGGATGGTAGTTATTAAAAAGTATTCTTTTGTCTTCACTTTCAATTTCTCCCTAACCTGCTGTTCTAAAAGTAGTGTTCTATCCAGTGTCCATCCCGGATAGGGGTGGACCTTATCTAATAATAGTTCCATTCGGACAGGTGCCCCGGTAGGTGTTCCACTTTTTTTGAACATTTTTGAATTGGCACTTATCTACTAAGAAAAACATCTATTCTGGAGGCATACCCATATTTTTTATTTTTAAAAGTACATTTATGCTACTTAACCCCTTTTGCTTTCCAGACATTTTCGAGTCCCAGATCTTCTGTGTAATGTTTCAGCCAGTCCCTCATTTTAGGCAAATTAAATACTTTACCTTTGGGTGTTCTGTCCTCCCTGGGGTCTATTATCAGGTTAAAATCTCCACCCAGGATTACCAGGCCAAAAAGTGAAAAAGGTGGCTATATAGGGACTGCAAGTGCATAGGATCATCAGTGTTTGGCCCATAATATCCTGCCAGGGCATGTTTGTGCCAAACATTCTAACTTTTGCAGAAACCCATCACCCCTTAGAGTCAGTCGTCATTGCTTCCACCGTTGCTTTAACTGACTTCTTGAACAGGATAGTCACCCCCTTGACAGAACAATCCTGGTTAGTGTTTCGTCACTATTTCTACCCATTCTGCCTTCAATAGGTGAGTTTCTTGTAATATTATAATTTCAATGTTCGCTGATTTGAAGCACTCCAGGTTCTTGTGCCTTTCGCTTCTGACTCTAAGACCATTCATATTTCAAGTTAGGATGGTATCTGAAATCTGGCTTATTTGGAATTTGTAGGTTCCCTTCATCACCCTCCCGCCCCTTCTTTGAGCGAAACAGTTTCATCCCTTTTGAGATCCCCACTCCCCAGGCATTATATAATTTTTCCTTCTTTCTTCCTTTTCAGTCTCTTTGTTGTGATTTGAACTGACCAATAAAAGTCTCCACCTCCTTAGGGTCCCTTATGTTGCGCATTTGATTTTTCCACATTATTTTTAATGAGGCTGGAAAGCGCATTTGAACTGATGCCCCCAGGGTCTTGCATACGATGCCCGAGTTCCCACTGTCAATCCTGTGTCGCTTTTGAGATATCTGGTCGAATTCGGAAGGCCCAATCGCCTTTGATATAGGTACCAACTTTAAGAGCTTCATTCAATATTTTTTCTTTCAGGAAACAGGCTTTAAAGTTGATTAACATTCTTCTTGGGTTTTTCTCAACTTTCCTTTTCTATGTAGGTCTCGATGCACCCTCTGTAGATCTTCTGCCAGGACTGCTGGCTCTACCCCGGGGATAAATTCCTTCAAGAGATCAATAAAAAAACTCTTGATATTTTCTCCTTTAACCCCCTCTGGAACGTTCAAGATCTTCAAATAATTTATCCTTGCTTGATTTTCAAAAAATTTGATTATTTCCCTGATGTCCTTCTCGTTAGATTTCAAAATCAGCATCTACTCCTGACTCGCCTCTACTTCTCTACCCAATTAGTCTAGAGAAGCTTTCACCAAAGATACTCACTTCATCAGTGTATTCATTTGGCCTCAGGGGCTTTGCATGTCCCGTGTATTTTCTCTTGGTTGCTTTCTGATATCGCAAAGTTCACCCTCATTTCCGACATTAAAGACTCAATCTGTTTGTCCATGCTTGTGTACTCTCTTTGTTCTTCAGATTTCTGCCCCTCTACTTGCATTTCTGGTTCTGCCTGTGCTTGCTGGTCCGGGGGCTGAGACAGGGCACATCTAAAGTATCTGTCTCTTCAACAGCCAGGACTAGGTATCTGTTACCATTCAAACTTTCCCCCCTGCTGGGTTCTCCTTAGTCATAGAAACTTCTTTCCTTTCCATCTGTTTTCCTGTAGATAGACTAGTGAGGTCTTGTTTAGCTTGAACTTTGAAAAAGGAGTGTAAAGAGGGGGTGTTTTCAACTTTAGTGCCTGCCAGTTTGCCCCTTACTAGCATAGAGGAGGACTCCACTGGTTGGTTTAAAGCACCTTGTTTCCCCCCTCTTATTGTTTATTAAAGGCACTAAAACAGGACTTTTCCTAGCAATGCCAATAGTAGTATCCATTGCTAAGCTCATATTCCGTAGGCAATAACTTATCCCTCTTTTCTGGCTGTAATCCTGATCCTGTGCCTTTATAGGTATATTCTTTTTTACCCTTTTCTTGGCAGCAGTCGGTTCTGTAGTACCAATGCCTTGTATTTGTTTACTTTCCCCACCTTGGTCACTTACCGAACTCATGGGCCTGCTACCTGGTCTTAGATCCTTTCCCTGTATCTTGCTTTCTGCCTTCAATGTAATTTGTCTCGCTGTTGGTGGCAAGTGGGGTGCTGTTATGCTGTACTGGGAGCTTTCCAACTTACTTGTTGATGTGCTCCTAATGAATCATTAATTGCATCCCCTTGTGCACACCTTCTTGTGCTTGGTTAATCCAAGGACTCCTTGAAAAACATTATATCATTCACTTCGTGATGTTTGAATCTTTTTTATTCAGATTTCTTTTGGTCTTTTGTGATTAACATTCATGAAATTATCTCAACATTTCATCGTGATTAATCCACGTAACATGTGTCATCATGCTTCATCTCCTCCTATGCATTTCGGGCATAGAGCTCTTCATTAGGGAGCATCGCTACAACTCAAAAGTAACATTTATTTTGCATTCTATGAATACCATGCCGTCAAAATGTTGAGATAATTTCATGAATGTTAATCACAAAAGAAATCTGAATAAAAAAGATTCAAGCATCACGAAGTGAATGATATAATGTTTTTCAAGGAGTCCTTGTATCAACCAAACATAAGAAAGTGTGCACAAGGGGATGCAAATAATGATTCATTAGGAGCACATCAACACGTGTGAATACTGACGCTTATGACAAGGGGCGATACCCGTGTAGCACCCATAACCGCCAATACTAACTACTAACCTATATTTGAACAAGCGCAAGGCTGTGCACCAATCTCCACATCATTTTCAGCTTTCCAACTTACCCCAGAAGGAAACCTGGGCCGCAGCTCTCCGTCTGGTGCGAAGGACCGAGGCTGCATCCACCCACATGGTGCGCGCAGGGCTGGGAAAGATCGGGGCTCCCTTGCGTCGGAACCCTTGACCAACACAAGAGGTATCACTTAACATATTTCATGTTGGCTTCGTAGAAAATAGGGAAAAAAAGGCATTTACACAGATTTGCGATTCGTTATGCCTGGAGAGCTTGGGAGCTCCTGACCAGACTCCTCAGCTGGCCGCCATGTTCTCCGCAACCATTGTTTGGAGCCTTAAGTCGTAATGAAGAAAATATCAAATTAAGTAATAAACATAGAAATCGGCTTTTTGCATTGATTTTACTGACTAGACAAGAGTTCTGCATTAAGTAAATACTTGGTCTTTGAACACTTTGCAGATGAAAGTGTGTCAAGGTCTAATCTTGGAACCTTATTAAAATGGCCATGAATCTACTCCACAGAAAAGGACAGTGAATTATCTGTTGTTGGATGGAGTATCAACCAGAAGGTAAGTAACTTTTTTTCTGATGGATTCTTCTAAACCAGATTCCTCACCTTTAAAATAGATACAAAGCAGTACATCTAAAAAGGGAGGGTTTGTGAAATTAACTCAAATCAATCAGTCCTGCAGAACCATGCGGGCAAAATGTCCGTCTCTTTTGACCTGGCTATGAAGGCAGTAGTGCTTTATGAACAAATGTACAAACACCCACGTTCTAGAATGGCAGATGTTATGGACAGGCCCTCCTAGCATCAATTAAGTAGTGCCAGCCGTCCTGGCAGTGGTGAGATGGGCTTTGAAACCTTCTTACTGCTTCTTCTTGACCAGTGCATAGCCTATCCTAATGCAGAGCACTATACATCTTGACAAGGTCATCTCCTGCAAAGCCTTCCCTTTCTTTATCCCCAGAGAACACCTTAAAACAAAATTATTTACTTGCTAATCCTTGATACGATTTTTGTAAAAACTTAACAGCCCTTTTGGGGTCGAACCAATGGTGTCTACCCTCTTTTGAGGCATGATGAGGCAAAGAACACTTAGAGAGTGATGGATTTCTCATCATGGCAGGGGGTCGCGACTTTTGAGAAGAAAGCCGTCTGAATACTCAGAACCAATTTGTTCAGGAAAGAGGAGGTGTAGGGCGGTTGCACTAAGAGTGTCTGTAGTTCACTAATGCAACAAACTGCCGTAATCATAATGAGGAGTATAGTTTTCAAGGTCATGTGATGCAAGCTCAAAAGATGACCACACATAGAATGATATGTCCGGATTGGTATCCTGCTGAGGGAACATGTGTCAGTCCTTTAATAAACCCCATCACAATAAGTAATTTAAACAAGGATGATTGGGCCAGCAAACGTAGAAAGGCCTAAAAGGGGCAGCAAATAACCATTTTCCTGGGGAAAAAACAGAATCTACGTACATTAAATCCTGTGATAATCTGTTTACAAGTAACCTAGGCACCTGCCTCTCTTGAGGTTGAGAATTATTTTGTGATTAGCTGTCCTGCTTTTCAGTCAAAGAGAGGACATGTCGGCAATTGTTTTTTGGACTTTTCAGGTGTAATGTCATTGATCGAATTTAATGCATTGTATTGTATTCCCAGAGCAGAATTCAGGCCACTGTTCTGTCTTTTCTTTTATTTTGGTCAACCTAAATATTTTAACTGGTCACGAAAATAATCACCTGTTAAGTAATTTTTTCCAATATATAAATGTAATTATGTTGAAAGTGGGTATATCGAAGGTCTTAATAATGGGAGATCTTAATGCTACTGCCTCTAAATATACACTACCCCTATCTGCGGATAAATAACGGGAAGAGGCTGTCAACATTCCGACCACCATGTTCCCGACCTGCTTTAGGATAAATAAAAGACCTATTTTACTCATGGAGGCATGCAGGCAGTGAACATGATATCATTATCCTTAACGGGAGATTACATAATTACATTCTGGCTCATCCTACCCATGTCACAGGTACAAATACCTTCTGGTGTGGGAGAGATATTGGACAGGGAAGAAAGAAGAGATAGGGCATAAACGTTTTTAATAACTTGCAAGACCCATCTGTTGGATGTGCTGGATCCCCCACCCGGGTGAGGAAAATGAAATTTTGCATGACCAATATGTCCCCTGCGTGTACCCTGCGTTTAGTGTATATGCATGTCACCCATGCATTTTCCCGTAGTGGCCTGAATAACAAGGCCTCTGCAATTACGTCCTGCATTAGGATGCCAGTCATCAAGTCTCCCATGTAAGAAACGTTAAGTTAGCATTAAGGCCCATGTGTTTGCATTGTGCACTTTTAATATCGAGATGAACCCATTTTGTGGCTCAGTCTGAACCAGTCTTTGAATTAGGGTTTTCATGGCTCAGACACTCTGAGAGCTACAGTTACGTATCCCTGACCTCGCATACTTCTGGCTCAGCCGAGAGAAGCCCAGCAAGGGGTGCCAAGACAGTATTTTGCACAACAGTTATCTGCTTGCTCTACAGAATCACATTCCTGCCTGGTGAAGAAGGTAAACAGAACCAGTCGGCAGAGATAGGGCCTAGCCTTTCTGTCTCCGTTTAAGTGAATTACAGAGCTTGCATCCGTAGAAAGCCCACGGCCCCCACGCAATGAACGAAGAAATATATGCCCTCTCTGGCTCTTAGTGATGAGCGACCTTTGCTTCAGATAATACATCCCCGGACTCAAGATATCAGATAATACCAGACGTGCTGATCGCCCTGACACTGAAGGCCTCCCTACTAGACTGAATGTCAGCTCCCCCCAGTTACACGTCAGTTGCACGTCATGATCAAGTTGCGCATACAAGTAGGGCAAAGTTCCAGCTGGCCATGCAACCCCCTCCATGTATCCACCCACCTATGACTCACCTATGACTCCTCAAATGCACGCCCACATGCTCTTATCTCTCTTTCTCTTGCTCTGCCTGGAGCGCTCCTCCCTATGTACAAGATTGAAAGTATAAATATTGTACTCTGTAAATAAGGTTAAGAAGACCCTTCCTGAACCTTAGTGGTGATGGAACAGATTCTCCCTTAACTCGAGTTATTGGAATAAAGCCCTTTTGAATCGGACACCACGGACTCTGCCTCTCATTTAATACATGTCACTTTGTTTATTTATAGAAATTATGACAGGGTAATATTTTATTTACCACACGGGACTAAGAGCCTCCTACTGGGAGGGCATGAGCCACTATGGGCAAACTAAAGTGGTT
Source organism: Lissotriton helveticus (assembly GCF_964261635.1). Lineage (NCBI taxonomy): Eukaryota > Metazoa > Chordata > Amphibia > Caudata > Salamandridae > Lissotriton > Lissotriton helveticus. The sequence goes on along the minus strand of NC_136063.1, from coordinate 703,272,762 downwards.
TGTTGTTTATTGCAGTAGGGCAGGTGTTGGAAGACTGGTCCAACTGATGGCCTTCACTTTGCCTGCCGAGTCAACGTCCTTGTCCCAAAAAGGACTGGGTTGTCAGCTGCATCACAGGATGTGAAGGCTCTTTATGTCTATTCACCAGCTCTCTTGAGTACCCTCTAACTTTCCAAAACTTGTGCAGGAATTGTTTTTCAGGGGCCTACAGGCCCAATGAATGTTCTGTAACTCTACTATCTTGAAAGAGTTGCATAGCAGAGTCTACTTTATCACCGAAAAGGTTGGACCTATCACATGGCATGTCAATCAGTAAAGCATGCGACACTGCACAGAACACAGTGGACCTCATCCAGGAATGTTGATGTAAGGCCTCACTTGTACCAACTGCCCTGCCACGGCAATCTGCTGCATCCAGGCCAGTATGGATAAACTACTTGACAGTGTGTTGCTCATCATGTACCCTCTGGGCCAAAGAAGCTCTCAAATCTTCATGCACTTCTTTCAAAGATCTCATTGGACATGTCATGAAGAGCCTCTGTTTATCAGCCTAAGAGACAGAGACTTGGTTTACGGATCGCAGTGTCAAGCCAGCAGAGGAAAACGTATGTTTGTCAAAAAAATCAGGTTCAATTTTCTGGCCCATGTACACACCCAAAGGTTCTCTAGGATGGGGGCTTGGTGTGAAAATCTGGATCACCCGAACTAGTCTATGACATCTAGCCATCTGCCTGTTCACCAGCCGGTAAGAGCATGGTTTCAACCACGTAGCCACTGGAGTATCCGTGAGAGAAACATTAAATGGGAGCAAGGGGTCAGATGCTGTTGGCCCAGGCTGTAGTATTTTCATCAAATCATTTGTCTTTGTCTTAGAGGACGACAGCTGTAATACTAGTACTTCAGCTGGCCTCCGAGTCACCACTGCCAGCAAAAAACACTTTCTTGCATTGGTGGCACATATAGTGAGTCAAGCTCAGTCACAGGAGAGGAAACAAGCCCACTGGCATTTTGTATGTCAGGGTGCACAAGTTACTACTTGTGTAACGATATATCTGTAAGAGACATTAGTAAGTGATAGATTCCTTACCTTAGAATATCCCCAGGCATCAGACTGGATCCGGAAACTTTTGCGTGGCAATACCCCTGCACGTCGGTAGGCGTCGACCGTGGCTCCGCGTCCGTCGTCGCCGGAATGACGTCGCCGGAGTACTAAGACGCCGCCCTCGCGCGCTGACGTCAGTTCTGATACACAGCTTTTCCGCGTCAGATACGCAGAGCCATGATAGAACCAAAACTGGTGCCATGAAACTAGGGCCCTGCAAGGGGATGACCTTAACCCTAGATATCGGTTCGCAGAACGGGGAGGATGGGTGGGTGGGTCGGTCGGTAAGGAATCTATCATTAACTAATGTCTCTTACAGATATATCGTTACACAAGTAGTAACTTGTGCATCTGAAAGAGACACGTTAGTGATAGATTCCTTACCTTAAAATAGATACCCCAGCAATACCAACCCCGGTGGTGGGTGTGCGAACCAATAATCACACCAGAAAGTCCTGGAGGACGGAACGGCCAAAGAAGCCATCCCTCCGGACTTGGCTGTCCAGGCAGTAATGTCTTGTGAACGTGTGCAGCGAGGCCCACTTAGCTGCCTGACAAATGTCCTGCAAGGGGACTCCTCGGCCCAGGGCAGTAGTAGTTGCCGTGGCCCGAGTGGAGTGGCACCTCAGCCCAACAGGAGGTTCCTTTTTAGCCAAAGAGTAACATGCCTGGATGCACAATACGATCCACCGAGAGATGGTCCGCTTGTGCACCGCCCGTCCTTTCTTAGCGCCCACGTAACCAACAAAGAGTTGGTCATCCACCCGGAACTGGCGTGTGCGATCCAGATAGTAAGAGAGCGCACGTTTTGGGTCCAGACGGTGGAGCCTCTCTTCCTCTTTCGAGGGATGCGGAGGCGGAAAGAAGGTGGGCAAGGTGATGGACTGCCCGATGTGGAAGGCTGTGACTACCTTGGGCAGGAAGGAGGGTCTCGTCCGCAACACAACCTTGTCCGGATAGACAGAAAGGAAAGGAGGTTTGGAAGAAAGAGCCTGGAGCTCACTCACTCTCCTGGCAGAGGTGATGGCAACCAGGAAAGCAGTCTTCAGAGTAAGAAGACGGAGAGGACAGTTATGAAGTGGCTCAAAGGGAGCGCACATCAGAAAAGTAAGTACAAGGTTCAAGTGGGGGCGGAGCTTGCTCGAGACCAAGATGGGCGCTTGAGTCTCGAGCTCCTCCAAGCTGGCACAAGATCCTGCATTAATCCTGAGCCCGGATGCTGCTGGGGAAATAACTAAGACGGAAGAGCTGGGGAGCACTTCTGAGCCCCTCCGGTCCGGCGTTTGTGAGGAGGAATGAGCGCCGGAGCCGACGTGTGCAAAGACTCTACGATGCGTGGCTAGGCCTGAGGCACCGGCCTAAATTTTGAATCCCGCCCCAAGACGTCACCCTACGTGCGGCTGGACCCCGCGACTGAGACCCGGGGAGGCGGAGATTGCTGCGGGACGAGCCGGAACGGGGGAATCGCCAGGTTGGTGAGCGGCGGCGCCTGAAGCGGAGCCCCCGCTGCCCCCCCCCCCCTGCGACCTGTAACCAGTGACTTGCAAGCAGAGGGGAAGTCGTGCTGCGGCTGAGACCCGGCTCCACGCACGTGAGAGGGATCGAGCTACTGCAGGAGTAAGGCGATTGCCCCCTGTGGCCTCGGTGGAGTGCTTTAGCCTACGGGGACTTGCCCATCAGATACTCCTGAGCTCCCGCCTGGGGTCAGCGCAGCGAGGAGGAGATCTGCCCCCGGGCCCTGAGGTCAACGCAGGGCCTCTAACCCTGAAACTTGATGCGCGCCCTGACCGAGGGGTGCACTGGCTGACCGACCCAACGAGGCCTGCAGGAGGGGCGATGTAGCCGGTGAGGGTTGTGTGAAAGCCCTGTAGGAGAACTCAAAACGCGACAAGCATCATACAGTCGTAGTTGAAGAAGCCCCGGTGAGAAGCCCCGGTGAGAAGGGCCCTAGATGTAAAGCCGGACGGGGTGGTGGCTCCACAGATGAACACCTTGAGCATTGCGACGCTCCAGAAAGACACAGGGGGCTGATTGCGGAGGCGACGCCGGATTGCCTGAAGGACTAGGTGGAGAGTGGGTTACGCATGAACCTGGGACTCCGAAGCGGCGGCAAGATGGGGAAACCGGACCGCGTCCAGTCCAAACTCCCATTTGCGCAACAGAGTACAAAACCCAAAGACAAGGCGACCGAAGACGACAGCAGGTCCTCCTCGCCGGTGGGAACAGAACAGGATATCAAAAGCCTCTTGATATCTAAGTAGAAGGGGCTACAGGAAGGCATATCGTCACTGGGAGCCAAGATAGATGCGATGGCATACAGGCTGGACAGAATAGGCGAGCACCTCGACAAATGCGCGGAGCGCCTGGACATGTCGGAGAGGAGAATCACGGAGGCAGAGGAAGCACAAACCACCATCGACACTGGTCATAAGCAACTGGGAAGGGTGATGCAGCTACTTCAGGATAAGACCGAGGATTTGGATGCGCGTTTTCGGCGCTGTAACGTGCGCATAGTGGGACTCCCCGAAACGACCCAAACTGGTAAGATGGAGCCATTCATAGAGAAGCTACTAACGACTTTTCTGTGAGCAGATGTATTCTCCACCATGTTTATTATTGAGAGGGCGCACCGCTCACTGGTGCCAAGACCGAAACCTGGAGCCCCGCCGCTACCGATAATCGCAAAGTTTCTTAACTATCGTGATAGAGACGCCGCTCTACGAGTTGCCCGTGAAAAGCAGACGCTAACATACAAGGGCTCAAATATCTCCCTTTACGGCCAAATATCAGACTTTACGGCCAAGGTGCAGGGGGCGAGGAAACACTTTCTGCCTATGAAGAAGCAACTGCGGGACCAAGGCCTGGAATATGCTGTACCCGGCGAAACTGAAAGTCAACAGAGGAGGTCAGTCGCACATCTTTACGGACCCGGGAGCGTTGCAGAAGGCACTGAAAGACTGGGCGGAGGGGCAGAGGAAAGCGCCGGACCCTAAATCCACTGGCGGGGCCTGCGGCGGAGGCATGGATGATCAGGACTGAGTCTATTGGAGTGCAGGTACTGTGCTGGGCCTTCTGGGGGCGGAGACCAGAATGCCTACTGAATATGGAGAATGATAGACTGGGTGCTGCCTTGGTTGAGAACTACCCAGGGCACAGATGAGATAGATGCCGGCTGGAGGTGAAGAGGCGAGTGTCACACATAGAGACTGGATTGTGTTATTGGTTGTTAGACTTGAGCAACCTACACCCGCATGGGATGTCACTGAAGTGGGAAGAGTTGGTTGGGAGGGGGGTGTGGGGGGAGTTGGCCTGGGATTTGGATGTATCTCGACCTAGTTGGGGGTGGTCCGCTGTGGGGGGGGGTCGGGTGTTGCATTGGGAGTGGAGGGGGGTTCTATTGGTTTTGTTTTTTGATGCCAGAACTTGCAGAATTACAGCTGAGCTTGCGAACAGTGAACATGGTGCTCCAGCATGGTATGCGACATTGATGTATGTAAATGGCGCCTGACGTAGAGAGAGTAGATACTAGAAAGGAGGAACTTAGAGCAATTTCTTGGAATGTGCGTGGCCTGAACGATTTTAGAAAACTATGCATAGTATTGAACTATCTGCAGAGACATCACATAGTTTAGTGCTGTTGCAAGAGACGCACCTGCCCGAAAATAGCTCATGGTTGCAGGCCAGAGGCCTGAAGGGCCAGAATAACGCGGCAGGCTTCACAACACACGCGTGAGGTGTACTGACCTGGGTGAACCCAAAATCAGACTACACTTTGACACAGTTATGTGCGGACCCAGGGGGCCGATACGTCATATCGCAATGTACGGGCAGGGGAATGGCTATGCTAGTAGTAAATATATATGGCCCTAACTTCGACAACCCTGATTTCTACTGACGTCTAGCCGTAGTGACACTGGAGTACTCTAGCCTCCCGGTGCTATGGGGAGGGGATTTTAACATGACCAGATGCCCGGAGCTGGATAGATCGAGCGGCCCGGACAGAAGACAGGCTCTTGCGGCCAGGGAATTGGAGGGGTTATTAATTAGCGAGGACCTCATGGATGTCTGGCGCAGCTTAAACCCAGGACGGGGGGTTTTACGCACTACTCTGCCTTGTATAATATCCACACATGTATAGATTACTGGCTGGCCTCCTCACGACTTCTCCCCTTGGTCCGCGACTGTCAGGTGCTCCCCTGAACTCTTTCCGACCACTCCCCGGTCCTCTTGTTACTCACAACGCCACAGAGGGTTATTCCCCCATTTACATGGAGATTCCCGCCTTACTCGCTAGAAGACATGCAATTTAGAGAGGAACTACACAAAGCAATAGAGCTATTTTTTGACATCAACATTGGGTCGGTGGCCAGCTTCGCCATGGTCTGGGAGGTATACATCAGGGGAGAGGCAATCAGCAAACACTCAGGGGTGCTTCGATCCATACGGCAACACCTGTCATCTCTGGAGCAGCGCGTGGCGGACTGTGAGGGGCGGCTGCTGGAGAGTGACTCAGATGCCACACGAGCAGAGCTACGAGAACTCGCGGCGGAGTATCAGGGGGAGGCGGACGCAGAAATGAAACATCTGGGGAAATATGCCACAGCCAGAGTGTACGGGGAGCGGGATAGACCGGGCGCAGTGTTGGCCAACCTGGTCAAGCAGCAGAGAAGGAAAATAACGGTTACGACCATAAAGTCGAAGGAAGGGGACCTACTCAAAGCAGAGGAGGAGATAGTTGATAGATTCAGAGACTATTATGCGGAACTTTATGAGGCTTGAGGGTTGAGTAGCGAAGATGATATCCGGGACTATCTGGAACACATCAAACTTCCGTTCTTGTCGGATGTCCACAGAGAATTCCTAATGCTCCCAATAGAACATGACGAAATTCGTGAGGACCTGAGTGGGATGAGAGCAGAGAGCGCCCCTGGATCGGATGGCCTCACAGTGAGGTTCGACAGTTTTTTTTTGGATCTGCTACAGCCACATCTCACTGCATTATTTGCGGAAATGAGAGAGGCGGGAGTGATGCCGGGTTCAATGAGAGAGGCACTGATTGTGGCCATCCCGAAGCCGGAGAAACCTCCAGAGGAGTGTGGCTCTTATAGGCCGCTGTCACTCTTGAACGTGGACACTAAAATATATGCGAAAGTACTCGCGGCTAGACTGGCCCTCCTGATCCCGGAATTGGTGGCACCGGAACAGGCTGGATTTGTGATGGGTCGGAGCATTACATACAACTTAAGGACTGTATTTGGAGCCCTCCAGCACACCTCCCAGACTCGTAGGGCGATAGCTGTATTTTTAGACATGGAGAAGGCCTTCGACTCGGTGGAGTGGCCCTTAATGAGAGTAGTCCTAACGAGGCTGGGACTAGGCACAGGGTTCTTACAAATGATGACGCCTCTGTACTCGGACTTGACAGCCCGTATACGCCTGGGGAATCGTGTGACGGACCCGATCCTAATTCAAAGAGGCACGCGTCAGGGATGCCCCTTGTCGCCCACACTGTACGCGCTGGTAGCGGAGCCGCTGGCTTGTGCGATGCGCGAGTACCATAGTCACCGGGGGGCTGAATTTCCCTGGTTATCGCTTAATCATCTCGACCTACGCAGATGACACTCTTCTGTACGTCCGGGAGCCGGAGCAAAACCTTTCCCCACTCTTGCGAGAAGTGGTGAGGTTCGGGGCCCTCTCAGGGTTGACAGTCAACTGGATTAAGTCTATTGCGTTCCCGCTGACCCCGGCTACGGAAAAATTTGAGATGGAGTACCCCCTTGAGGTGGACCACTGATTCGGTGCGCTATCTGGGGATACAGCTGCACTCTGACCCAGACGTGGTCATGCGGGAGAACTATGGGATTGCCATGACGCGACTAGAAGACAATGTCAATGTCTGGATGGGTCTCCCGCTCTCGCTGATAGGTAGAATATCGATTATGAAAATGGTCGTGCTGCCTAGATTTCTGTATTTTTTCACTAACATACCCATGGTCTTACCGAAGTTTTTCTTCAGTCGCCTTAAGTCCCTGATGATAAAGTTAGCATGGGCCGGGAGGCAAGCTACAGTGCAGTGGAACGTCCTGGTATTGCCATACCACCTCGGAGGTCTGGGAGCACAGGACTTTGAACTTTACTTGCGGGTAGCGCAGAGCACGCATGCCCAAAGTTGGATACATGACAAGGGGTCGGCACCATTTGTGCAGCTCAAGAGGCTCTACGCCGCTCCTAAGCCGCTGCCAGCCATAATATTTGAACTGGCGGACAGACGTACGGGACTGCTAGACTCATTAAACTCGACCAGGCACGCATGGCAGGTTCTGCTGCAATACTACAGCGGGGCAATTCTATATTCTCCATTGATGCCTATTGACTGGATGGCGTGGCTCCCGCCGTGCACGGAAAAAGGGGTCGTTACTGCCCTCAACGGCCTAGGCATAGACACGGCTGGCGATATGTTCGAGGGAGGGAAACTTAGGTCCATTGCTGACGTACTTACGCCAGAGCTGGAGCCCACTGGACTACAGCGCTTCCAATTTTATTTTTCCGAGTCTGAGGGGCATGGCGAGAGCAATTGGGAGATGACCTAACAGAGCCGGCAGAATTGCTGGAACTCACGTATGTGACCTAAACTACTTCCCCCCAAAAAATGGTCTCCACCCTTTATAGGATGACCATAACAGGCAGAGCGACAGGGTATGGTAAGGCGCGTCTTGAGTGGCAACGCGATTTGGGGAGGACAGTTGATAATGACATGTGGAACTATTGCTGCACCAATACGAGGCGTGTTTCCCTGAATGGGAGACATCGACTGATACATTTTAAATTTATCAATAGAGTTTATCACACCCCGGAGAGACTGTGTAGATTTGGCATGCGCGACGATGCATCTTGCGACAGATGCGGGGACGGTAACGCAGGGTTCTTACACCTATCCTGGGAGTGCCAAGGGGTGCAGCAGTATTGGGGCAAAGTGTTCCACGCTATCAGTGAGATAATAGGAGATGAGATAGCCCCGTCCCCTGCCCTAGCTCTGATGGGTTACTCGAAGGGACTACCCAGGGAACAGAGGCGCTTAGTGGACATGGGACTGCTGTTAGCTAAGAGGAGGCTGGCTAGATGCTGGATGAGGGGTCCTCTCCCTAAGATAGAGCACTGGGATAGGGATTTGACATACTGTTGCACTCAGTCAGAGAATTACAGTGAACTTTTGCCGATGAAAAGCAGGTCTAAGAACTTCTGAGGGCTATATGTGGAATACAAAAGACGCATAGCTGCGACTGAGGACGAAGAGGGGAGTAGCAAGGGGAGCGACACTGCGGGACCGCGAGCAGACAGCGCACTGACCCCAGTAGAGGCGTAGGTTGGAGCGAGTTGTGCGAGATTGTGAAGGATGGGGTGGGCAACGCGCCCGCGACCTCCTGTTAGTACAAAGTTTCACGGGCACCAATAGGATAGACTAGGATGCACCACAGGTTCACGTCACATATTGTAGATATGATGGCATCGGTTGTTAAAGTATGCAATCTGTAGAAAATGTGACAGCAATCTATACACCTGTTATGTGACATAGTTGAGGGAGAGCTGAAATGTTTGGGTTTCATTGCCGCCCGACCTCCGGGATGTGGGCTGAAAGGCTGTGTACGACTAAGCAAACACGAGGCTGTGCTGTCTCGGATGAGGCTCGGCACCCCCCGGCTGTATGGAATTGTTACTGTCACGTTTCAAATAAAATAATAAAAAAAACAAAAAAAATAAAAATAAAAAAAAGTACAAGGTTCAAGACCCACTGAGGAATCACGAATGGAACAGGAGGGAACATGTGTGTGATGCCCTTCAAAAACCTATTTACAATTGGGGACTTGAACAAAGATGGCTGATCAAGTAGCCTTAAGAAGGCGGAAAGGGCAGAAAGGTAGACCTTGATAGTGCCAGAGCAGAGCCCTGCTGGGCAAGAGAAAGAAGGAAGAGGAGAACCTCGGAAAGGGGGGCAGAGAGTGGATCCACAGCCTTTGCTGTGCACCATGCCACAAATCTGTTCCACCTGCAGGCGTATACCGACTTTGTGGAGGGACGCCTGGCTGCCAGAATGACATTACAGACTTCAGGAGGCAAGTCAAATGGCCTCAACTGTCACCGCTCAATCTCCAAGCTTGTAGGTGGAGACTGGACAGGTTCGGGTGGAGGACCGTCCCCTGTTGCTGCGACAAAAGGTCCTCCTGTAGAGGCAGACGAATCGGGGGAACGACAGACATGCTGAGTAGCTCTGGATACCAATATCTTCGTGCCCAGTCCGGAGCCACAAGGATAATTTGGGTCCGGTCGCGCCTGATCTTCTTCAGCACTCTGGGCAGAAGTGGTATAGGCGGAAAGGCGTACAATAGACCGCAATTCCACTTGCGACGAAAAGCGTCTCCGAGCGAGTGCCGCCTTGGCAATTCCAACGCGCAGAACTGATGACATTGCGCGTTCTCTACTGTGGCGAACAGATCTAACCAAGGCTCTCCCCACTGCTGAAAGAGGCATTGCGCCACGTCCGAGTTCAGATTTCATTCGTGATCCATAATGCACCGATGGCTGAGTTCGTCCGCCCTGGCGTTCAGTGAACCTGCCAGGTGTTGAACCACCAGGGTCACGCCCTGATGTTCCAGCCACTGCAAGAGGCGCAGAGCCTCCTGGCATAGGGTCCACGACCCCACCCGCCCAGTTTGTTGCAGTACCACATGGCGGTGGTGTTGTCTGTGAACACCTGCACTACACTCCCCCGGACAGAGGGGAGGAATGCCTTCAGTGCAAGTCGGATCGCCCGCAGCTCCAGAAGGTTGATGTGGAGCTGGGACTCCGCCGGAGACCAGAGGCCTCTGATCTCCGCCTCTTCCATGTGGCCCCCCCCAGCCCTGGAGGGACGCGTCCGTCACAACTAAGTGCTCTGGTTGGGGTAGGGAGAGGGATCTCCCGCTGACTCAATCGCGGTCCGTGAGCCACCACTGCAACTGTCTTGCAGTGTCCTCCAAGATCAGGACGTGGTCGGACAGGTGGCCCTGATCCTTGGCCCACTGAAACTTCAGGTCCCACTGCAGAGCCCGCATCCGCCACCTGGCGTGATGCACCAGAAGGATGCAGGAGGCCATCAGCGCCAGAAGCCGCAGCATCAACCTAACTGAGACCAGGGATAAAGGCTGAAAGATCGGAATCAGAGCCTGAATATCACGAACCTGCTGTTCGGGAGGATACACCCGAAACTGCGCCAAGTCTAGAACCGCTCCGATGAAGAGGAGCTTCTGAGAGGGACACAGGTGTGATTTCGGCACATTGATGGAGAACCCCAGCAGGTGCAAGAGGTCGGCCGTAGTCTGGAGGTGGCTGACGACTGTCTGGGGCGAGCCCGCCTTCAACAACCAGTCGTCGAGGTAGGGGAAGACTGAAACCCCTATCCTGCGCAGATGAGCTGCGACCACCGCCATCACTTTTGTGAACACCCGTGAGGCGCTGGTAAGGCCGAAGGGAGCACGGTAAACTGAAAGTGCTCGTGGCCTACCGTGAACCGCAGGTAACGCCGGTGGGCCGGCAGGACGGGGATGTGGAAATAGGCGTCCTGCAAGTCCAACGCTACCATCCAGTCTCCTGGGTCTAGGGCAGCTAAGACCTGAGCAAAAGTCAGCATCTTGAACTTCTCCTTCCAGAGGAAGCCATTGATGTTCCGTAGGTCCAAGATAGGGCGCAGGCCCCCTTTGCCCTTCTTGGGTACCAGAAAGTAGTGGGAGTAACAACCACACCCTACTTCTGGCCCAGGAACGCGCTCGATGGCCCCCTTGGCCAAGAGGGCCTTAAGTTCCTCTTGTAGAAGTTGCAAGTGATCCCCCGACACGCGGTGGTATTGCGGTGGCATGGCTGGAGGGGTCGTCTTGAAGGGGAGGGAGTAGCGCCTTCGGACGATTTGCAGCACCCACATGTCCGACGTGACAGTGCGCCAGTGGAAGTGGTGATGGCGAACCCTGCCCCCCACTGGCGTCACATGGGCCTGAAAGCACGGACTAGGAGGGTTTTGAGGCGGATGCTGCAGGGGGAGGTGTGGACTGGCCTTGGCCGTTGTCCCCGACCGCCGCCAAGGCGGTTTCCACGGCCGCCACCGCGCTGTGTATTAGTCTGCGGTGCGTGGCGGGCAGCACGTGTGGCGGCGCCCCTTCCTTGGCCCCGAAAGGAGCAAAAGGCACCCGTTTGCTGGCGTGGGGCCGAGCGGCCCAAGGACTTGGCCGTAGCCCTGGAGTCCTTAAAACGCTCAAGCGCATGGTCTGCCTTGTCGCCAAAGAGGCGACGGCCATCAAACGGCATGTCCAGAAGGCTGGCCTGGACATCAGGCGAAAATTTGGCGGTCCTCAACCAGGCGTGGCGTCGAACCGCCACCGTCGTTGCCATCGCTCTGCCCAGTGAGTCCGTGGTATCCAGCCCACACCGGATGGAATAGCGTGCTGCATCTCGACCCTCCGCAAGGGCTTGGGCGAGTTTAGTCCGGCCCTCCTCCGGACTTTGTGGCAGCACGTCCGCGACTGTGTCCCACAGAGTGTGGGTGTAGCGGCCCAAGAGGCAAGCGGTATTGACTGACCGCAGTCCCAAACTCAGGGACGAGAACACTTTCTTACCGAATTGTTCGTACCTCTTGGATTCTCGATCGGGCGGAGCCGTTGGGAATGCGGTCTGGGAAGTAGAGGCCTGGATAACCAGGCTCTCGGGGGTGGGGTGGGTGGACAAGAAGCAAGGGTCACCCGGAGCCGGGCGGTAGCATCTGGCCAAGTTCCTATCTACAGGCTGACCTGTAGCGGGCTTGGACCAAGTGCCCAAAAGAACGTCACACAAGGCCTCATTAAACGGCAACAGAGGCTCAGTCGAGCTTGCCTGCGGTTTAAGGACCTCGTGAGGAGGTTAGTCCTCAGGGCCGCGATGGGAAGTTCTAGGCCCAATGCCTTGGCCGCCCGCGTCAACACTACACTGTAGGCGGCCCCCTCCTCCGTAGCCACGGTTGGAGGGGAGACAAAACCAGTGTCTGGCGAAGTGTCCAGTCCACTGGCATCCCCAAGCTCATATGTCCAGTCCTGTTGAGACTGGCACTCCTGTGCCAGAGGGTCCACAGACCCCTCCCAATCTCCCTTGTCACCCATCACCTGAAACTCAGGTTCAACAGATGGGACCTGTTCAAGGAAGTAAAAGTCTCCATACGACGTCGAGAGCCGCGCCCAACGGCGCCGCTCCGGCGCCCGAACCGAATCAAGGGTAAAATTGGGGACAGCGTCATCTGTAGGCGGCGCCGGGGGCGACACCCTAGGGGCTGGCGTTGGTGAGGTTGTGAGGTCGACCGTCGACGACCCGGATCCGGAACCGGATCCAGTGGGGGCCTGCGGCGCCGGGACCGAAGTCGCCGGCGGCGCTGGGGCCGAAGCTCCCGGCGGCGTCGGAGCCGAAGCACCCGACCCGCTAGGCCCCCGAGCCGGGACCGCTGGGCCCGAAGGCGCCACGGAACCCGGCGGAGGAGGGAGAGACCTCATGGCCATGAGGTACCACTCGATCTCCTCTGGTGTTGCATCGTGCCCAGGGACCGGAAGGTATGGGGCAGGTTGTGACGCCCGCGACTCCGTCGGACCTGCGTGGGTGGTGTCACCCAACCCCCGGCCGCGTTGCGCGAGCGTCGGGGTGGGTCGGAAGAACGATGACGCCTTTCCGACCTCTCATGCCTCTTACCGGAGGACCGGGATCCTGAAGACTGATGCCGACTCTCGGAGCTACGAGGGCTCCGACCTCCCGACCGGTCCCTCGACCTCCTGTGGGACCGGGACCTTGAACGGCGAGGGGCCGACTGCCGGAGCTCAAGCCACTTGCTGGACCGCTCCCGCCTAGCCTTAGACGTCAGCGCCCGGCAGTCGGAGCAGGTTCGGTCGTCGTGGTCGAGGCTTAGACACAGAAGACACCGGCGATGGGGGTCGGTAACCAACATCATTCGGCTACACTTGGAGCAGGGTTTGAACCCGGGGATCCCTACCGGCACCGTAGGAGTCGTAGCGACTCGAGAAAAACAGATCAAAAGATCAAAAAAGTTTAGTCAAAAAGTGACTAAGGGGTAGAGCTTCTCCGGATCTGCGCTAGCTGGCGTGGAAAAAAGAAGAACTGACGTCAGCGCACGAGGGCGGCGTCTAAATACTCCGGCGACGTCATTCCGGTGCTAACGACGCCGAATACTGATGCGGAGCCGCGGACGACGCCTACCGCTGCGCAGGGGTATTGCTACGCAAAAGTTTCCGGATCCAGTCTGACGCCTGGCGATATTCTAAGGTAAGGAATCTATCACGAACGTGTCTCTTTCAGATATAAGGTATTATCAGTGAGCAAGCTAGTCCCCTAACAACCACCATCATCATCCTGGGATGCACCATGCTGTGGCACAGGGTAAGAGTCAGAATCAAAAGAATAATGGAGGCTCTGCTGATAGCTACGACATGGTAGAGGAACAGGGTTAGAGGGCATGACCGACTGGTTGCAATTTTGTAATGCTACATTGTTTGTGCTCCAGCACATTGCAGTTCGGGATCCGATGTAGGCTTACACGCCGCATAATCCTGCGGTGCCAGTGGCGCCAACACAGGTGTCAGGAATTGCAGTGGATAGTCGCTCTGGGGTGAACCCGAGTTAGTATGCACCCAATAGCAGGTACTAAGGGGATAGATGTACTTATTGGAAGCTGTGGGACAGAGTCTGGGACTGGGAACAGGATTTGGACCTACTTGAAGGCCACAACTACTTATTGTGCTCACTGACATACAGCTGCGCCGTCTCCGATCCCCTTTTGGTGCATGAGGGTGCACTGATCACATGACTTGAGTTGTGTCCCAAAACCACGCACTAAAGACACACCTTATGCGGATCGAAGAACGATATCTGCTTCTTGCAATGATGGCATGGCTTATACCCTGTCGTTTTTGTTGTGAACATCATTCCCTAGCACACTGAAAAGTTTACAAGTAGTTCTGGAATCAAAATTAATAGGAGGGGAGCTCCGGATGAGCGATGCAGAAAGGTAGAAGCGAACAGGGGTGGCTCCTATATGTGGATCCACTCTGTCAATTCGAGGGTGGGAGGGAGACAGTACTGAGCAGCAGGGTGCAACCAAGTGGCACACAGAAGCACTGCTATGAAAAATCTCCAGATCCAGTCTGGTACCTTGGGAATATTCTGACAAATGTGGGGTTACAATCATCCATCAAAACATTCTCTTTCCAAAAGAATTAATACGTTTCAACTGCATATCCAGAAGGTGGGTCAAAATAGAATTAGGGGTACCTTTACTTGCAGACACCTGTACCACCAGACTTTCAGGTATATGATGCTTTGTCAGAATGGACCCAGGGGTTGAGGTGGAAGGCTGAACCAGTGTGATTACAGGCCCAGGACGGTATAAACAGGGTCAGTGAAATCCAACTGGACCCCTTGCAGCTCTGTAGGGCCCAAAAGGGTGCTAGAGGGAGCAGGTATTCCGGGCATGATGGGACAAGCTGGGGACCAGATCAGAGTCAAAAGACGTTTTGAGATATGACCTTTTTGATTGATGCCCTTCTGCCTTCTCGCCAGATTTCGAGTGGTGGGATGGGCTTGGAAACAGCTTAGCTTTCTTGCACTTATGAGGCATCTTAGACTTCGACTTACTGGAAGATTCTCAGCAGGAACAGGACTTTGCGTGAGACCAGTTTCTTAAATCAGACTGTGAGCGGCCCCACAGTCAAAATATGGGGTTTAGATTTTCACAGTAACTTCTTATGTTCAGCGGGGTAGAGTTTTATCTCCTGCTCCAGACTTTACCTTTGGGTGCATGAGGGCACATTATTGCACAACTTAGCATAGTGACTGGAACCCAAGCACCAAAGTAACACATTATGTGGGTCCTTGACCAACATCTGGTTCCTTCAGGTGTGGCACAGTTTGAATCCTGTCATTTTAATCTCTGGCACACTGAGGTAAATTTTGGAGTTTGCAAATACTGTAGCCAAATCTACAGTTATGCTGTGTTTGTACAGTGTACAATATGCCATTAATATGGCTTAGTAACAGTGTTCAATTTAACATGAAGGTTATGAACATTATTACATTGCAATTCATTAATGATTACTAGCAAATAATGATATGCTATGTAATTGACAGTTGCAAAGCAACCATCTACCACTAATATGGCCCTGGGAAGCTGTTGGTTTTCTGGAAGTGTCTATGCATGTCATTCTGGAGCTTTAATCAGAATTCGGAGTATGTGTGATCATGATATCTTATGTTTGGATATTGTGTGTTGGTTAGTATCTGTTTGCTTTATGATCTGAGTTTGTGAGTCTGGTGTTAGAGGTGCAGACAGAGCCAGGAGTGAGCAGGCCTCAAATAAGTGAGGCCTTTTTGACTGTGCGACTGCGGGGATATGCCTAATAAGCTTTGATAGTGACCTAAGTAGACACTGATTACTTTGCCAACAAGTACTGTCAGGCAGGTCTTTATATGCTATGTATGATAACAATTCTGCATGTGATCTGCAGATAAATTAGCCATTGCTCAAATTCAGGGCATACCAAAATTCCTGATGAAAGCCTAGGACCTTGTGTAGGCCAGCAGAAGAGTTGAAACATGTTGACAATATAAGTGAGGGTCATAGTACCATGATAATGCTAGATATCCCTCCTTTTTTATCATACTATCGAGGGTCACTAATAAAGGGATACCCTTGACCACAATAGGCATTATCTTTATCTTTTGACTCCCCGGTAGGCTCTTGTAATTGCTCCCTGAAATACAGTTGAGCCCACCTCTGCTTTTAGGGGCCGAGTGGTAGACCTGATGATGAAGCATGCCACTATTACAGGGGGTGAGGGTCATACAATAAAGAATTTCTTTTTTCCATACATGTAATCAGGAAATCTCGATAAGGAGTTTCATCCTATTTTAGATCGGCTATGAATACTTATACTGTGTGTAGACAACTTATGAGGGAGAGTGTATTCGCTAGACCTACTAATACAGAAATCTTTTTTTACGAGTCCTCCCAGTGACAGGACCTTGTGGGAACCGGTTTAACTTTTTTTATTGTCTGTTAGAGGTGCATGCCCAAGTACTTTAAACAGTTGCTTACACCTCTTCTAAGGCAGCAACAGGCATGTTATCCAGCAATTATAGTTAAACAAAGCATGGTGGTGGTGGTGGTGGTTTTGTGCCAACTTTTTACTTTGTTGGTCTGTGTGTGTGATGTTTTTTCTCTGATGTAATAATTGGAAAGTTGCATTGGAAAGCACACTTGAGACATGATGGGCCCTGCACAGAGTCTTCACACTAAACTTACTTGGCCAGCTCAATCCATCTGACAACATCTGGTGGGAATTCAGCCCTTTTACGCATTTTCTTGGCTGGAGGTTCTTCTGGTGAGGTGCAATGAAGCAAAGCTTTTTCAAGTAGCAATATACCCATTGACTGTTGAAGACTAGCTAGGCAGCTAGTACTCACATTTGCTGAATCAAGGTTTAGGAGTTCTTGGTGTTGATAACTCATGTCCTGCAAAGAATTAGCAACAAATACTATGAATTATAAATATGCTTGTATCACGCACTAAAATAATCAGTACAAAGAGAGGCTGGAGTAGGAGTATCGGCAATAGTATCAAGCTTTATTCAACGCAACAAACTGGCCTTTACGGGGAAACAAGTGTAATCTGCAAAAGGAATACTTTAAAGGACTCTTTCTTGAAGTTATGCGTTGAAGAAAAAATGTATGTATATAAGGGCGATCTTGCGTTTTATAATACATAGAGTTCTGTTAGAAGCCCCCAGTCAATACTTTCAGTATTCAGGATGACAAGCCTTGAGAAAACATGAGACCTCAAAACAGCTCTGGAAAAAAGTGAGTACCAGTTTTACTAATTGAGGACAATCCATTTTCCCTGAAATAGCCTGCTGTTTTCTTTTTCTCACAATATAGAAAATTATATGTTCACTGTAGGTAGGTGTCAGGAAGCAAGCTAGATGAACAAGTTACCTCCCGTTAGTAACGCCTTTTCTGGTAGAGACTCTCTCTAACCACAGATTCTATGTGAAATGGTGTGACTACATTCTGCAGGAATGCCACTTTTAAGAAGTAGGCAAGAACCTGGGTTAGGTAGGTGCCCATCAGCACATCTGAGATAGCCTCATTAAAGGGCAGAAGAGGTTCTTGACTTGTTTGCCCTAGGCTAAGGACTGTTGTCTTGACTTCTGTAGTAAGTAAGCAGATGTCTAAAAGTACTGCTGCTCTCCTAATTACTGTAGCAAAGGAGGCGGATTACTCTGTTGCCGAATAAGAGGAAGAAAGGCCAATGTCTGGAGAGGTATCAAGACCACTGGATCTTGTAAAACCAAAAAGATGTTGCATAGATATTTTAAGGCATGGGCAAAAGTGGGACACTGCCCAGAGCCCCCACCTTCCAAGGGCCCTCCTGGGAATCGGAACTTTCTCTACATTTGTCCTATGTCTTTTTCTGTATCTGTACTCGTTTCCCACTGTGCCTAATATTACCTCGAATGTGGACTCTCAAAATCAGTGTCATTTTAAGGATATCTCAGGTTCCGGGCAGGAACACCAAACACTGTTCTGCCCTCATGCTGATGAGCCTAACTCGGGCAGGGGAAGGCAGAATAAAGGATAGGGGGGTGACCACTCCCCTGTCGAGCACCTTCCCCAGGGAGGTGCCCAGAGCTCACCAGGTGGCCGCTTTATTTGCATCTGACTGGTCAGACCATCAGACAAGCGTCCCCGATGCCCCCCCCCTATTATGGCGGTTAACCATAGAAGCTGTCCAATCTCCTTCCTAGTTTACTTAAGGGCTCCCCTGAGGGTGGGACCCTAGATTCATCTGAAAAAGGATTCCGCTGCAAGAATTGTCTTCAGTATCCCCCAAAAGACTATTCTTCTCCTGGATATTGGGCCCTGCTGTTAGGCTGTGCAGGACCCTAAGAGAAGACTGCTCTTGGTAGGAAGTCTCTCCTACCGAAACTCCGTCTCTTTGCTTTATACCCATCCTGCAAAATCTGGGCTATGCATACTTCACAGGTCACAAGGACTCCGTGTGCATCAAGGGCAGCTGGAAGGAATCTCCCTTGGATTGAATGAGTCACTCCACTGCGACCAAAGGCACCTCAATGTTGACAGACAGTCTTTGGATCCTGCTATCCTACAGACTATTCAAGGCTCTACAACACAGGTCATGATTTGGTGGTTCTTCGAGGCCTGACCAGTTTTTTATGCAACTTGGAAGACTACAATCCCTCGTGAAGCTGCTGGAACTGCGTCCTTGTGCACTGTGTGTCTGCCATTGCTTGTTGATTCTCCAACCTGAAGATCTTCAAGCTCCAAGAAGCCTCAGGTTCACACATCACCCTGCTGACGAGAGTAATGTCGCCTTGAGAACTTTATACATGGTAACTAAGATCATAACAGGTCTTATACACTAAGACTATATAACTAGCTAGTGGAATAACAGCTTTTTCATCTCATTCTGTTATATGTGCAGATTCCAGATATTTACGTCCTGAGTAAAGCACTGTCGCAAGTGTCGCCATTATTCCCTCTCTACACTCGGCTGGAGTGCAGTATTGTAAACCCACAGGATCAGTGATAACAGGTATTTAAATAAATAGCGTTTGCCTGTAAGTGACAGGAGCCTATATCACTCTACTTCTCTCCTTTTTCTTCTTTTTTGATCATATTTTTGGTATATTACGGCTCAGTGTGTTCACCTGACCCTGAATAGATGATGGTGGTACCAAAAGAGAGGGGCTTTGGCTAAGGGTATAACTTGATCATCAGAAGATGAAGCATCTTTTCCCTGGTCCTCTCTGTCTGGTGATTAGCAGACAGGACAAGGTTTCACACTTGTAGCACAATACTTTTCTCTCGACTCCACCTGTGTGTGACATGAGGGCACGCTTGCGATTCTTTAGAAACACAGGTGATGGTCTCGCTGGCACTAATGGGTGAAAAGTATACAAATTTTAATAGTATATACATGGAACAATGTAAGAGAGCTTCTGGGTCTGTCAAACGATGAAATCCCCTTTTTTCGCCACAAATATTGCATTTTTAGGTCCCCTACTTTCCACCCATATGAAAACCAAGAACTGAAAGGTCCTGATGAAGATGGAGATAATTTGTTATGTCCATTGAAACTTACGTCGACCAGATAGTGTGACGCCCCAGCTACCAGCACAGCAATTGAGGGTTGATGTTTTCACCCCGTGTATTTTCCATCTGTGCATGCAGTGTTGTACTGGGGTGGTTATGAATGCGTGAAGTAGGTGTCAGTGATATGATTGTGGGTTATGTGAATGAGGTGCGAGTTTGAAGAAACTGCTTTCTTTGGAGAAAGTAGTTTTAGTCTTTGAAGATGAAATGTTAATGATTTTATATATATATTTATGATACATTGATCAGGATTATCACTAGAAAGAGTATAACCAGATTTGTACTTAAAATCTTGGGATGAGAGGCAATGCAGAACAAATGTTTTAATGGGATCATGGTTTTGAATAATGTGTTTTTAATAATATGAAGAATAAAAAAAATGAAATATAAAAGATTGACCAATGTGTGGAGAAATATTGAGTAATAGTAACTGACCCATTTCAATGCAATGTTAGCTAATATTAAAGAAATACAGGTCACGTGGGAGGTTGTGTATTTATTTTTGGTTTATTTCCCCCTTACTCCCAGACATACACAGTTTTGCATTTAGGGGGGCGCCTTTTCTATTCAGATTTACCAGTGTTTTTTCAATCATAGGCTTTAGGTTGTCTCACTCACTTTGTGAGGTTGTGAATACTTTCCCCCACCTTTTTTGTCAATTTGCCTATATCTTTTTCTCTCTATGTGACATCGGGTGTTGTCCTTTGCTATTTTCATGGGAGAACCTAGGTCCTGTAAGCAAATTCTAGCTATATTGACTCTTGCAACTCCTGTCTTTCATTTACATTTGTCGAACCGACTTTACTCTCTTGCACATAGGACTTACTCGTTGAGCCCATACATATTGTTGTTGAGGGCAGTGAGAGACACATCCAGCCCATAAAGAGGCAAAGTAGTACCAACATGGAAGCCCTTAAAACATTTGGCTTCACAGACGAAGATTTCTCAGCACTTATAGGCGATACACCCAGTACCAACAAATGGGTGACACTAACCAGTGTAGACAACAATGAGTGGACTAAATTGCTCAACCTTAGAAAAAAAGCTAAGAGAATGGAATAGCATGCCACATTTAAGCTTGAGTATCTTCGGGCAGGTGTCATTCCATCTCGACTAAGGGTACGCAATATACCAGCACTCTTTATAGAAATACGCAAATTTCTAGAGAAATGGTCCCACATAGGGAATAGATTTTCAAGAGATTGGATGATCTTGTTTGTCAAGACAGCAAGAGACATAGTGGCTGTTTTAAATCAGGATATTTTGGAATGAGAGGACAAATTGAAAAATACAACGTTATTGGAAGAACCAAACAAAGGTTGGAAAGCCTGAACGGTGAACTGCACGACTTTGAGGAATATCTAATCAAAAAGAAGACAGACAAGTTATGAAAGGATATCAGCTGGTATACACAAGAAAAAGCGTACCCATATCTGAGGGCAAATTACTATCAGGAATGGCAGCAAGAGCCAGAGGCCCAATCCTTTAGACATAATCAAAGGAAGAAAGTCTTAACATTCTCAGACACTAACTCCTCGGACTAAGAAGGTGATGGATCTAACACAATTGAGGGATCCAACTAAAACCACCGACCTCAAAGAGGTAGGACAGGAGACCACTACCAATATTACCAAGCCCCACCGCCTTTTTTAGCGAGAGGCCGGAACAGGGGCAGAGTCAGATTCCAGATGCACGACAGGGGGGGGGGATATCAATAAATGAACACTCCAACTCCTCAAATGTATATGAGGACTCGGAACCAACAGTATTAGAGGTCTTACGCAGTACCCCAAGTTCAGGGACCATGCCTATTTTTTAACTTGTCCAAGCATTGCCTCAGTCAGGATGAAATAATAGTACTCAGCAAAGGCTTATCTTTTGTCCCGAATAAGTCTTGCAATAAATTACAAATGAATCAAAACATCTTTGCTTTTTTCCGAAAGATTTATCATAAAAAATATTTCTCCCAACTAGAGATACAAGATGATGATGATAGGGTGTAAACCTAAATCAATATTCACTCCCACGTTGGAGATGGTGGGCCCGGAGATTGCGATCTTCGAGAAAGGTGTGCTTAATGAAGTACAAAAAATAACTAAATACATGCACAGGAGTAATACCAACTTAACACGATCAGAGAGAGTAGCACTCACCAAACTTTAAAACACTCCTGATTTGACAATCAAACCTTGTGACAAAGGTGGGGGAATAGCTATTATGGATACTGAAGAATACAACAACAAAATCTCGAAGATGTTAGCAGTACCTGAACACTACAGAGCAGTGAGATCGTCGGTCCTCACCGGTTTGAATGAACAGATTACTGTCATCACTGATAAAGCCTTGGAAGATGGTATCATCTGTACCAAAGAACATCAGTTCCTCAATAAACCCAATCCGGTCACACCAGCCATGTACGGTGTTCCCAAAACCCACAAGAGTGTTGACAACCCTCCGCTGCGTCCCATAGTGTCTTCTATCAATTCTAACACTGAACCTCTGTCCAAATACATAGATGCATTCCTATGTCCATTAACTACTAACTATAAATCGTACATCAGGGACACTGGTGACATTTTCAGGAAAATACAGCACCTACTGTTTAACCCCAAATGTGAGATTTTGGTCACATTAGATATAGAGGCGCTTTATACAAACATACCTCAACAACAAGCCATTGAAGCAGTAGCAGCCCTCCTTGGTAGAACGATAGGAGACAGGCCGGATCAATTCATTTTAGAGTGTTCAGAAATAGTACTAAAGAACAACTTTTTTGATTTCCAGGGTAACATCTATTATCAAATCAAAGGGACCAGTATAGGCGCCTCTTGTGTCACCAGTATTGCCAACATATATATGGGCGAGTATGAACTTAAGCAAATTTTTTAATGAAGTTGCACCCTATTATGAGAACGTTAAAAGGTGACATAGGTTCATAGGTGATATCTTTTTTGTTTGGGAGGGTGACGAACAGACCTTATTGTCATTCATTTCCTGGGTGAATGCGAGTGACAGCAATTTAAAATTCACAGCCCACTACAGCGTAGAGGCAGTGGAATTCTTAGATATAGTCATCACAGGAAACACAGGACATATACAAGTAAGCTTCTTTCGTAATCCCACTGCAAAGAACACTATTCTCAAACATAACAGTTACCATCCCAACAGCCAAAAAGACTCCATACCATTCGGAGAATTTCTAAGGATTAGAGGTAACTGTTTGAATATTAAAGACTTTGACAGACATGGAGATGAATTAAAAGACAGACTCTTACAGATGGGGTACCCCAAACGCCTAATCAGGACAGCGTTCAAGAGAGCACAATATTATAATCGGGATGCTCTGCTAACAGGGTCTCATACAAGAGAACTAGGTCTGTGTAATAAATCACTCGACCCTCAAGCAGAAGGTCAAGAGAATCCTAGATAAAAACTGGCATATCCTAAATGTACATGAAGATCAAAACATCTTACAAAAACCAATTGTGGCATTCCGCAGAAATGTGAATTTAAAAGATAATCAGGTCCATACTAGAAGGTTTACTGCGAATCAAACTCAACAAACTATCACAGGCCTTCCATTCATTAATGGCAACCACAGATGTGGCAGATGTGTAGCATGTGACTCAGCACTGGTAACCAGCCAGTGGGAGTACAAAGGAAAAGTAGGTACTTTGAAAGATTTCACCAGCTGCAGGAGTAACAAGCATTTACAATGCAATGGTCTCGGCATTATTTTTTTATTTTTATAAAACCTTTATTGAGTCAATCCAATCAGTACAGGCGCAGGCCTACAACCACAGGGGCCGGCCGCAAACTCAGGAGATAGAGACAGGAGCATTGCAAATGTTTACGGTTCAAGGATTAAACACGGTGTAGTCATAATTCGTGGTTGTAGCACAACGAAGCACAAGGATAAGAGAGGTTTCATTTTTATAATATAGAAAAAGAAGCTGCGGCTAGATCATCAGAGGCATCACACTACACAATAAACAAGAAGAGACGGGAGGGGCGTATCCCTCCACGCAATCTGAAATCGATGATGAGCAATAAGGCCAAAAACACACTACGCCCGCCGAAGGCAGGCCAGGAGTAAAGGCCAAACAATGGCGAGCAATTTAGCGAGAACATCATATGGAAAACCCACCCTTCCTAGACAAGAAAATAGAGGCAAGTGCAGATGCCCGACAGAGAAAAAGATGAAAGAGGGAGATATAGCCAACCCTACTAAGAAAGAAGAGAGAAAGGGACCATAGAACAAAACAAACTAAAATAACAAAACACCCGCCACCCTACATCACCGTAATGGCTATGGCCTACCCCACTAACAGCGTGCCTGTCGCCCCAGAATTACCCTAAAGAAAGGAAATAAAGATAAGAAAGAGAGAAAAACAGTAAAGAAAAAATATGAGAAGGGCCGACGATTCAGATACCCAGTCCCTCCCACCCCCGCATTAAAATCGTATAAACAGAAGCCATAGAAAGTACAAATATCAGCAAGTACATGAAACGCAATCAATTACAGCCCCACCAGATATGTCCTTGAATCACCATTGACCAGCAAGAAGTCCCTCAAAGTCCCAAGCGGGGTCACCCCTGGCCACTCTTGTTAATAGCAGAAATGTTAAACAGCCTTGCAGTCGGGAGACAATTCGATATAAAAGGTTCAATCGTTCCAGGCAGATCAGGTAATGCCGCCGCCCAACACCGTCCTAGCCACCGAAAAACAACTGACGATGCATGGCGGAGGCCGGAATGCAACAATACCCAGACCACCAATAGTTCCAAGTCCAAAAACAGGTCTGCCAAGCACGGAAAGGAAAGCACAGGATGTGGGAAGCACCGCAGCACAGCCCGGGCTCCATGTACCATAGATCGATGGAGCTTCTTCACTTGCTGGTCAGAAAAAGGCCCCGATGAGACAACCACTTGCGGAACAGGTGCGTCGATAATAAGCTCAGGAACCAAATCCATTCGCGCCTGCAAGACTGTAGACTCATCCGGGGAACAGGACACTGCGGCAGAAGGAGACTCATCGGCACCGATTCGGGGGCAAACCACTACGCTACAAAATGGCGGGTCAGCAATGGCGGCAATCCGTCCCTCCAAGTCCCGGGATCTCCGGAGCAGAGCAGTCCGCAAAGTTATCAATGCAGCCAGTACGTGGCTACGCGGAAACGTTTCCCCACGTAGCTGAGTTCCGGGGGTCTCAAGTCCAGCGGTTTCTCCGTCCCCGGGAGGGGTGCACTCCAAGGCGCCATCCGCCATTTCAGCCATCTCGTTCTCCGTCGCTTCCCCTCCACCTCCGAGTCCAGTCCGACCACCAGTGTCAACAGGTCGCACGGTTGGACTTCGACAGTCGGCGCTTGGTGCAGAAAGGAGAGTCACCAAAAGGCCGGGTGCGCTCCCCGCGGCTCGCCGGGAGCCAACTGCCGGTTCCCGGACGGGACCATTAACATGGCCGGGCATCACACCCAAGGGGAACCGGGCGACACGGCCTCTCTCCGGCTCGGCGATATCTCGGGTTCACGGGGCAACCCACTATTGGGAGTGGGATGGTACCAACTCTCCCGGCTCGCGGCTCTCAGGCTCCCACTGACCGGCTTCTCATCCAAACCAACACTACGAACACTGCCGGGCAACCTCAGCACTCGAGGCCCCGGCGTCAGCGCCACGAAGGCCGGCAAGCAGACGGGGACAGTTCTCCGGATCTACTGCACGGTGGAGCCCTAAAAATAGATGGTAAGTGATCGCTTCTCTTCAACAACTTAGTTCAACAAGCCTCGCTCAGGATTATCGTCAGGATAGACGTGCGGGGAGGAAGGGTCATCGGAGCCAAGCGTTCATGCGACTGTTCCGATCGCCATCTTGGCTCCTCCTCGGTCTCGGCATTATTAAAGGTAGAGCTATTGGCATAGCTCATTATTTTTTTTAAATCTTAAATAAATGGCATTGTCATTTACTTTGCCAATAGCTTAATCATTAAATAAATGGCATTGTCATTTACAATGCCAATATGTTAATCGCTCGCAAATGCATGACCTATTGCATTTACACCCAACAAGAGCCACACACAGCCACCCACACACACAGAGCCCCACACACACACACACACCAGAGCGCCACACATACACAACAGAGCGCCACACACACACAACAGAGCGCCACACACACACACCCAGAGCCACACGCACACACACACACCCAGAGCCACATGCACACACACCCACCCAGAGCCAGACACACACACCCAGGGGCAGACACACACACACACACCCTGAGGCAGACACACACACACACACCCACCCACCCAGAGGCAGACACACACACACCCAGAGCCCTACACACACACACACACACTCACCCACCCAGAGCCAGACACACACACCCACACCCACCCAGAGCCAGACACACACACACTCAGAGCCACACACCCACCCTGAGCCAGACACACACACACCGACCCAGAGCCAGACACACACACACACACACCCACCCAGAGCCAGACACACCCACCCACCCAGGAGAAGATTATTAGTTACAGTTCTTGAGCTCACACTCCCCCCCCCTTATCTACCAAGACAAACACAAAGCTGTGTCCCTCCGCGCACACCCTCATCCAGCCAAGTGTCACTTATTTAACTTGTCCCAAAAGATTTCCACCCACACTTAAAACATTTTTTAAAAAGTAAGCGTGCTAATTAGCATATAGGTGTGACATAGCTTCTTTCCAGTCCATCACTGCCTGGTGTGCAGTGTATTCACCTAGGAACCTTTAGGACTGGGCTGCTAGAATTGAACAGGTGTATTAATCTCGTGCTGGTTGCTACGTGCACATATGATCTTGCCACAGAAGACAGCATGCTTATTTCAAACCAACTAGAGGGTTCATGGCCCACCACTAAGATGTGACCAGCAGGTCAGCAGAGTTTGAGATCCAGGCCAGGTCAAGTCAGCCTTTCTTACTAACTCGATGAATACCAAACATTAAACAGTACTATTTTCACACAAAAAAAGTTCCAAGTAAAGGGCTACAAATAAATCGCCACAGAACGAATTTTAAAATGCCCTGCCTCAACCATTAGCTGAGAAAGCAGAATGCTTTTATTTGACAGTTTTTTTCTCAAAGCACAAAGGCCAACCATTCGCGTCATTATTTCCTCTGAACCCCGACCGCAACAAAAGGTGAAATTGTGAGCAGTTTCTTGTTCAGAGAAAAAGTGACATCCAGGTCCCCTCAGGCTCGACCTGTGGGCGGGAAGCAGAGGTAATAAAAAGCACCGTGTGAATGCCCTTTGGGAGGACTCAACAGCAAACACTGCAGATATGATAACTGGTGGTGAAGTAAAATGTGACTTCGTCTGACGCCTGGTAAGGGCGCATCCCCTCAGCCTGAGTCGGTGTGGGGAAAGCAGCGCCCCCCTGCGTCTCTTCCGAATTCTGCACCATTGTTGGAGATGAACATACACACACACACAAACATATCCTGTTCCCACTCACCAAACAGCCACATCCCGACTCTCTATGAGAGCGCAACTACCCAGAGACACGCACAGAGACAGGTCTTTTCCAGTCCCCTAGCCATACTTTACTCCCACACTCACACCCACCACCATAACTGGAACCCCCACGCCCCCAACACAGCCACTTCCTCCAGGCTACCCACACTAGCTCACGTGGACCAAGGTAGGCAGAGCCATACCGAGGTAAGTCAACACGTGTACTAGGCACAGATGCCACTCATTTGGTTCCATGTCTCAGACGGCAATGGCAGGCATAAAACGATGGAATGTAATGCAGCCCCGACTAATTACTAGCGGCTGAGATTATTTCAGGCAGTCCACTCCCACCCGTCACTTTTTTGTTTCCTTTGATCAATCAGCTACCCCGGATTTGTCCTTCGGTTCCCCTGGAAAGGACCTTGCTATCTCGGGTGTCAGGGGTGACGAAGGCAGCGCAATTAGGAAGTAAATGCGGTTCTCGGATCCCTCTGTAGATGCTATGGCTTCCAGTCCTTGCCCATCCGGTAACCTGGCCCCTCGACCGTAAACACGAGGCTATTCAAGGGATAAAGGTGGGACAAAGGGTAAAGCAGATGACACCATCGGCTGTCTGATGGTCCCTGATGTCAATTTGTGTTACCCCCAACTTGCGCTACCCCCGACATTCGGACGCATTGATATGCCACATGAACAACCCAGTGAAAGGAGGGGGTGGGGGGAGAGGTATTGCCCGGCACTCACCCTGCCCAGGTACAGCTCGTCCAGCTGATCGTCGATCCACTTCTCCACGTCCAGCCTCTTCTGCAGCTCCTTGCGGTCATATTTAACCGTCACTTGGGCTTGGCTCTTCTGGATGCCCCCGTGGCCCGGTTACCCCTGCACGGGGAGGAGTGCAGCTTGCCCAGCCACCGCTTCCCCAGCTTCTGGTCTGCCATCGGATGGAGGAGACCGCGAAGTGACGCACCTCTGCTCTCCCGGTTCTAGTTCTTGAGTTACCTGCCCGGGCTTTAATCCAGTGCAGATGCCCGGTACTTTATGAACCGTTGGATGTTGCCGTGGAACGTGCACAGCTGAGTGCAAGGGCTAGAAAAGGAGGGCAGTCCGGTGAGGAGGGCGGCGTCCAGTGTATACTCCGGGTGTATTTAGGTTAAAAGGTTCTGTGTACTGAAGGTGTAGATGGAATACCACGCAAGATTCCATAGAGATGTCAGTGCAAGGCCTGGACTATCCAATTACAGGGCAAAGGGCGCGTTACCCACCCGGTATGCACCCAGCAGGAGACCGACTGGAACACTGTGACCAAACTACAAATTGTGACAGTTTGACTCTGACTCGTATCTGAGGGTGAAACCTCGGACTCGGGTACTTCACCCAAACTCCAGCGCTCCGAGGCTCTAGAGATTGGTGTGGCTGGGGGGAGCCACACCAATCTAGAGACTCGGAGCGCTGGAGGCACTAATGTTTTTAACACGATCACCGAGGCCCTTGTTTTGAGTGACCCGGAAAATGCGCCCGCACAACGCCGCATTTCCAATAACTGGGATGCCATTAACTTAGAGGTTGGAAACAAATCCTGCCCTTTATGAGCTGAACCACGAGGGTCTGCTAAAAAATGTGGAATTAACGGAAGAACCCGTAATTCGAGGTCCGACTCTTATTTCCCCCCAGACTTTCACACAGAGATTTCAGTGTGAAAGTAAAGTGAGCTGCAGTGTTGCAACGCATCTCCTCATTCCGAAGGCGCTGGTGACTGTTGTGACCGGCCCATGGGGATTAGGCAGCCGCCTTTAGTGTCCCAGAGTAATGCACGGTGAAAGTAAAGTGAGCTGCAGTGTTGCAACGCATCTCCTCATTCCGAAGGCGCTGGTGACTGTTGTGACCGGCCCATGGGGATTAAGCCGCCGCCTTTAGTGTCCCAGAGTAATGCACGGTCCAGCCAAAGAGGAACAACGAGGAACGGCTCACCTTCACTGCGAAGGAAACAAAATGGCGGCCTCAAGCTTCCGATATTTTTCGGATTCGGGGCGTGGTTTTGCTGTTTTGAGTGACGGACAAGGTCACTGTCTAAAGAACAGCAAAACTTACGCCCCCAAATCCGAAAAAGACGGTGCTTCTTTGGAGGGACGGCTCTCTCTTCCAATGGCTGGCCTCCGTTTAGGAAGCCAGCCAATGGGAGAGAGGCAAAAACAGAGGCGGGACAAATAGTCCACACTAAGAAACAATAAATCTCGGTACTTCCGGTTCTGCCTTCGGCAGACCGGCTATTGCCTCGACCTAAAAACTTAATATACCTCATTCTCTGTCCTTGTCATATGGGATACGCAGGCGAGACAGGCCGTGAGTTCAAAGTTCGTTATTCTGAAAATAAATCGGCAATCAGAACCAAGATAATGTCATCACCTATGGTGGAACACTGCATATAATTCAAACATAAAGAAAGTGAACTGACGTGGCTTATACTGGAGAAGGTGAGAACCTATCCAGGACAAGATACAACTCAGGTACGGAAACGCAGAGACTTTCTGGCTTTTCAAGCTCAACTCGGTCAAGGAAGGATTGAATGAGGCAATTGTGAGGCAGGTCAAATGATTCCTACATTCACACAATCAGATCCCTTACAAAACCCCTCTATCCGTTCTAGGTCATATTTGGTATGAACTATTTTTGGGTTCGCCGACTGGTAGGCTGTTAGCACCAAACAATATAAAACATGGAATTACCTCCTGGGCTATGTTTACCTGTTAGGCATGATGACGAGAATAAGGAGATCTTAGCAGGTGTCTATTAATGACACGTAATATGGCACTGGACCAGCAGTCCATTATCGCGTGGTAAGCAGATTGATGATTGTTACTCCATTGGGATCTTTGTGATAATTGCAACAAGGATCCTTTTTGCAATGTAGATATAGGACCACATTGGTGGTTCATCCGGATGTGGCGCCCTGGCGATACTGGGGTTATCCAATGTCTGTAATATCATTAGATAAGGTAGCCAAGGTCCATTTGTAAAAATAGTGCATCTGCATGCCTTTGGAAGAGTTACGGATAATGCGAACACGGCATCACGTGTTATTGCGAGTCCACATAGGCAGGCTTGTCAGTGTTTTATTACGACTCTTGCGAACAACACTAATTGGGAACTATGTAACAACTGACATATGGGGCCCCTCTCTTCATAAACTTAAATGGGGTGCCGTCTCTGTATTGCCCCTGCCATACGTGTTGCTTTGGCGAGACTGGGAGTACATTAGAAGTGCAAAAACATAGGAAGGATAATAGAGAATAACATTCAAATATGGCGCCTCTGTGCGCTCTCAGAATAGATACATATTACGTGATTGCATCTGTACGTGTCATCGCGTACATTAGCGAACATAGCTGCTAGACGCCTTCGAAAACTCATTTTGATCGCGATATTTGGTTAACCCTGGAACAGTTGACTCTCGTAAGCACGGAAGCCCCGCGAGAGTTGGCAGGTCTTCTAGCGTAACAACTTCCTATTCAAAAGAAGGGCATAATGTCCTTCTTTTAAATAGGAAGCTGTTACACAGAGAGGCAGAGAGAGCATCATGTTAGACGATGTAGTGTTTCCAGGGTAGTAGTAATCCCAATACAGAACGGCCAGTCCCATGGCGTAATATGACCCATGTAGATGGGTGGGTCAGGTTAGGGCGATATTGCTGGACATTCTCCTGGATGCTGGTAGCAATAAATCTAACATATTGGTCCTAGTAGTAACTTGTACTTAACTCTATCATGGTCGTTGCAAGTAATTTAAGATGGTTGGCGGTTCTGTCCGCCACCTCGCTATGCTATGCCAGTACGGTAATGGTACCCCATAGCGCTCAGGTGATATAACGCATATGCATTGTGGATTTAAATTATTTTTTTAAATCTCAAATGGCTTTCTTTTTTAGCAAATTTTTGTTCATCTTCAGAGCGAGGCAGGCCCAATGTGCACCGAAGTTTAGTAACAGTGGGCAAACATATTTCTAAGGCAGCCTAGTGCCTGCATCATGTACTCGATACCCTTCAATGTCCGAGAGAGTGTCTTGGCCTATGAAAGGGTTTCTCCTTATTGTTAGTACATCGGACACATCAGGTTGATGACCTTAGTACCAAAAGGCTATAATAAATTGACAAAATAGGATGATAGGGGCCCATAATGGTAGACAGCAGCCCCTTAGCTCTGTTTTATGTTGCAGAGCAACAATGGGACGAAGGGACATCGCTAAAGAGCAATAAGCATGCACAAGCTTATTGGCCATTACTGGTCTCCACGAGTGACCATATACATACCGCAAGATTGTTTGGATTAGAAGAAGCATCTGGTAAATATCTCAAGATACAGTTTTCACGGATAGTAATACCATTGAATACATAAGCAGGGGTCACCCTTCAATCTTGTCCCTTTGTTTTTTCAGAAACATTGCAGATTGGACACACAACTCTCTGCCCAAAAACATTTAGGGGGTCCTCCTTATAAGTTGATATCAGAGGACTCCTCAGAAGAAGACGGGACTATTGTTGATGGAGGGTCACATTCTACCATTTAATCACCAGAAAGGGCATTTTTATCGACCTTGGTAGGATGAAGGTCTGATGTGGGCCATACTTGACAACATCTGAAAATATGCTATTATGACACATTTTCACCATATACTATCAGTATATAGAAGCCCACAGATTCCATGAACCCAATATACATAGGCCTAAGCCAAAGGCCAAAATCTTATGATCATTCAAACCACATACAGTAAAGGGGACCCACGGGCAGTTTAATGACCAGCTCTGAGTACATGCCCACCTAACATTAATCACAAGAGAGTATCAGAGGGTCAAGAGTGAGACAGGCTAAATATCAAAGACAGAGAAGGTGTAGCGCTCCCACTGGCCATATGACTAAGGGGTGAGTGCTATAAAACATGCCAGATCAAGATCAGTGTCTGGTCTCTGGCTCCCATCAGTCACCACTCGGAACCGCCCTTCATCATTTGGGGCTCCGAGGACCAACACTATAACAGATCTTGGTGTTCTAGCAGAAAGGGGTTGGCCTTCCTGTTAGTTAGTAAGTGTTGGTGTTATGGTTAAAACCATATGTGTTGGTGAAGTAACTGACAGGGTTGAAACAGGTGTGATGTGCAGTGCAAGGAAAACCAGGACAAATAAAGAAAAGTGAATAAAATTGGTTTTAAGGAGCAAAAAATAATTTAATGGGGTATAACTCCTAGCACCAATATTAAAAAATAGCCAAGACAGGGTGAATTTATAACCTGTCTAGAGGTGTAACGTGGTCGACATGTTTCAGCAAACACTGGCCAATAGCCTTGCTTTCTTCAGGACCTTTTAAGATACAGCTACTGCAAACAAAGAAACCCAATGTGACAGATAAGTAAAGTGTAGTGTAGGAACGACACAGAAAAGTACCTGAACCTCCAGGTTGTGTCTGTTCCAGATCTCTTCATACAATCAGCAGTGGGCTGAAATGAAAAAGCATAGTGTGAGCTAATCCCCCCATGCCTGTCTGAGATAGGTCTGTCTAGTATACCAGGTGCGATTCATCCACATAGGTGTAGTCCAAATCTTAGACTTTGAACAGGCACACTGACCAGATTAGTGAAAAATATAAATCGTGGAAATTGAAACATTTCAAGTTTCACAGGATGCTTCTTACCTGATTAGTAAGAAGTGAACACCTCACCTCGCCTGGCTACGGCTCAGGACTGGTGAAGCACCGCTCTAAAAAGGGTGAATAAATCCAAAAACAAGAATCATCCACCATATCAAGCCTGGACTGGATCAATGAGAGCACTTGTCAAAGCTAGAAGCTAGCAGTTGGTGTGTAGCGGTAACCGCTTGTAAATACAGGATATATCATGTTATTAAGCTGTTGTTGCATGCTACCTTAAGTTGTAGGACCAATTGCCCACTGAGCTGTACCATGTCATTTGATGATGCAGACCTCCAGTTGGCGTTAGCCGATTTTCCTGATTTACTAGAAGTCACACCCCAAATAGTTGTGACCAGTGAAGAGGAATGGGGGAAGCTGTTAGCCCTTAAAAAATCCATGACCAGAACATCTTTACATGGAACCATCATGGCCCAGTACCTACGCAGCGACTGTGCCCCCACTGGGCTTATAGTTACCAATGCCCCCAGACTATTTTTAAATGACAAGGATTTCTTGAAAAGCTGGGCTATGATTGCTTGGCGCTGCACGAGGGATTGGCTGATCTTGATTATCAAAACTTCCAAATCCGCAGCTGATGCCATATTGATCGAAATACAGATCACCGAATCTAAAATCAAGGCTACCCTCTCGGATAAAATCTTTCGGAAGTAAAAAGAGGAGTCTGACAAAAGCAATAGTGATTACAAAGACCATATCCTCTTTACCAAAATGGAAAAATTTAAGAAGGACCTCGAAAAATTCAAATTTGAAAGAGTGTACCCTTACACCAGCGATTCTTATGTCCCACCAGTATATAATTCCAATAGTCGCAAAACTAGCTCTAACTATGGTACTTCTGACTCAGATGGTAGCACCACTGGCAGTGATTCTGGTAGTGATAATCAATCTAGACCTAGTAGAGGTCGAGGTAGAAGAAACTTCAATCAGTTTTGGAGAGGTAACCAACACAATCAGGGCCCACAACAGTGGTGGCCACCAAACCCGTGGCAATATGGGGCTCCTAATTTTCCTCCCAACCAACAGATTCCCTTCCAACCTCCTATGGGTCCTTTCCCTCCCAATTTTCCACCAGCCTTCCCCACCAACTTCAATGGGCAGCCTTTTTTAGGGTATGGCCACGGCAGGTCACGGGGCAGAAGGAGAGGCCAGTCCACAGCCAAAACACCAGCACAACCACAACCCCAAGTGCAGTTCAACTCTCCGCCGACAACGAGCTCGACTCGGAATTTACGGAGCACCACGGCCAGGAACAAAGATCAGACCCCCACGGAGACAGCATCGTGATCAATTTGAGTAGCCGCACACTCACCCAGATTGAGCGAACGGCTCTCAACAGAGGATTGGGCTTTGTTCCAACATACAAAAATGAACATTTTGAAACTCGCGTGGAATTGGCGAAATTTATCAGAAAGGTGCGACTACACTTCTTCTTCATGGACAAAGAGAAATCGGACCAGGAAGAAGTTATGACCAACACTGGATTAAGACCTAAATCAACTTTTAATCCACCTACTCATCTTATGCCAGCAAATGTCTTGGCTTTTGAGCAGGCGATTGAAAAGGACATCGATGAGCTCTTTAAACACGAGAGAAAAACTTTTTGTAATCTACCTAAGGCTGAGCACCAGGCTCTTAAATCTTTATCGGCTGACAAATCCATAATGATAAAGCCAGCCGATAGGGGAGGAGCAATTGTCATCCTCGACACCGAGACTTACAGGGCTGAATGCCTTCGCCAATTAAGCGACGTTAGATCTTATCGCCTCCTGGACCAAGACCCCACAGCAGATCTGCAGAGGACGATTCGCGATATGACAGAAGAGGCAGTGAACGAAGGGTGGGTTACTGAGCCAGAGGCCCGGTTCCTCAATACTGAACATCCTGTGACTCCTTACTTTTATACACTACCTAAAGTACATAAGGAGAAACGCCCACCACCAGGTAGACCCATCATCTCGGGCATTGGGTCCGTTCTGGAACCCCTATCCACGTTCGTCGACCACTTTCTGCGCCCCATGGTCCATACTATGCCAACCTACCTCAAGGATACCACCGACGTCTTACGCATATTACCTGACCTCGATTTCAATATCAATACGGACCTGTTGGTCTCGTTTGATGTAGAGGCGTTATATACCTCTATACCCCAGGACGAAACCCTGGAGGTCATTCATTCTTTATTGGACACCACCGAGAGAGATACCATCACTCCGGTACATTTTATCATGGCTTGTGCTACCTTAGCCATGAAGAAGAATTTCTTCAAGTTCGAAGATAACTTCTATTTACAAGTATCTGGAACCAGTATGGGGAGCGTTTATGCCCCCAGTCTGGCAAACCTCTATGTACACTACTTCGAACAACGGTTTGTCCTTAACGAGTCCAATCCATACCGGGAACAAATAAGAACATGGAGACGATATATTGATGATATATTGGTGGTGTGGCGGGGCTCCAAAGACAGCTGTCAAGACTTCCTAGGTTGGTTGAACAGCAGGAATGCCTTTTTACGTTTCACTGTTGAGATTGGCGGAAACAAGCTAGCCTTTCTTGATCTCATGATTAAGGTCACGTCCACGGGTTTAGAATCCGAATTGTACAAGAAACCTATGTCCAGGAACTCTCTGTTGTTGTATGACAGCCACCATCCCAAGTCCCTGCGGGACAATCTTCCGTTTGGACAGTTCCTGCGAGTCCAAAGGAACTGCTCCACTAACACAGCTTTCGGAAGACATTCCTCTGCACTCAAAAACCAGCTTGTTGAAAGGAAATACCCTCCTCGCCTGGTACATCGGGCTATGAAACGTGCCAGCCACAACAATAGGGCAGCACTTTTGGAACCTACCACTCCGAAAGCACCTCTCGAAAGGCTGACCTTTGTACACACCTTTGGCACGCTGTCCCATAGTATCAAGAAAGCGGTTAAGAAACGTTGGTCGATCTTAAACTCAGGGCCACATTCTATCTTACAACCATTATTCTCCTTTAAGAGGGGACCTAATCTACGGGACAGAATGGTACACACCAGACCCCCTGATGAGACTCCGAGAGTTTTAGGTACCCTTTGGGATCTACCCCCGGTGTCTGGCCACCATCCTTGTGGTACTTGTCAATCATGTGCCCAAACGTCCAGAACTACTGAGATAGATATCGGGACCTCCAGGCCCTGGAGACAACTGAAGTTCACGAACTGCAATAGCGATAGATTGATCTATCTCATAACCTGCCCTTGTCAGCTTAGGTACGTGGGGATGACCACCCGTAAAATAAAGGTGCGGCTATCTGAGCACAGAAGTACCATTAATTGCAGGAGACAGGCTACCAAACTCACCAACCACTTCATCACACAAAGTCACTCACCCACGTCTTTCAAATGGACGGTCTTGGAGAAACCGTTCATTCCATCTCACATCACCAATGTGAGTGATTTCTTACATAAGAAAGAACAGAAATGGGTATTGAGGTTGGGGACGGACCGTACGGGGCTGAATGATGACATTCCCTGGTCCTCATTTTGAATCATTTACTTGTTGTGCATTCAGTTTAGCGTGACAACCAGACTTTGTTAATATGCCCCATTAGCTAGATCTTCCAGCATGTACACCTCGGTATAATTGGGCTATATATTTGATGCCAACATGACAGCCTTTTCATCCTGCAGTTACACCCCTGGATTGTCCTGTATACATTGATACCGATACTACTCCTTTCCTCTGTCGCATGACGAACTGATGACCATCATCACATGACTTTTGATATGGTTATAATTTTCCTTGCTACCTGAATGAGGTCTAGTATTTCGCTACTGTGCCTATTTTAGTCATCAGAGTGATGTCCTTCACTCTGCTCGCGCGGCTGCACAACCCTGAGTTTCGGCGGTTTATACAAATTAATGTAACGATTGAACTTCTACTATCGGAGGTTTAAATTCCAGGTTTTATGTTTACACCGACTGTGCATTTCATTGGTCATACAGCCGAGACGTTGCTCCTATCAGATACTTCATTGCACCATTGACGCATTACGCACAGGATGGCGCGTCACGTGACGTTCTGGGACCAATGAGGGCACGCGTAATATAATCCCTACAACAACACACCGCCGGCACCTCCCCAGACGGCACAGATGCCGCTTGGAAGTACCGACGGATAGGTGAGCGCGCGCAGCGATATCTTTCAAATTTTCTGAGCCATAACCCGCAGTCTTGAGCATGCGATCCGCGTTTAAACGGGGTGTTTGGCTTCTTGCTCTTTGTTCCACTTTGGCAGCGCTTCGTTCACGGGGCATGCAGTACCCTTTTGGTACAGCTCAGTGGGCAATTGGTCCTACAACTTAAGGTAGCATGCAACAACAGCTTAATAACATGATATATCCTGTATTTACAAGCGGTTACCGCTACACACCAACTGCTAGCTTCTAGCTTTGACAAGTGCTCTCATTGATCCAGTCCAGGCTTGATATGGTGGATGATTCTTGTTTTTGGATTTATTCACCCTTTTTAGAGCGGTGCTTCACCAGTCCTGAGCCGTAGCCAGGCGAGGTGAGGTGTTCACTTCTTACTAATCAGGTAAGAAGCATCCTGTGAAACTTGAAATGTTTCAATTTCCACGATTTATATTTTTCACTAATCTGGTCAGTGTGCCTGTTCAAAGTCTAAGATTTGGACTACACCTATGTGGATGAATCGCACCTGGTATACTAGACAGACCTATCTCAGACAGGCATGGGGGGATTAGCTCACACTATGCTTTTTCATTTCAGCCCACTGCTGATTGTATGAAGAGATCTGGAACAGACACAACCTGGAGGTTCAGGTACTTTTCTGTGTCGTTCCTACACTACACTTTACTTATCTGTCACATTGGGTTTCTTTGTTTGCAGTAGCTGTATCTTAAAAGGTCCTGAAGAAAGCAAGGCTATTGGCCAGTGTTTGCTGAAACATGTCGACCACGTTACACCTCTAGACAGGTTATAAATTCACCCTGTCTTGGCTATTTTTTAATATTGGTGCTAGGAGTTATACCCTATTAAATTATTTTTTGCTCCTTAAAACCAATTTTATTCACTTTTCTTTATTTGTCCTGGTTTTCCTTGCACTGCACATCACACCTGTTTCAACCCTGTCAGTTACTTCACCAACACATATGGTTTTAACCATAACACCAACACTTACTAACTAACAGGAAGGCCAACCCCTTTCTGCTAGAACACCAAGATCTGTTATAGTGTTGGTCCTCGGAGCCCCAAATGATGAAGGGCGGTTCCGAGTGGTGACTGATGGGAGCCAGAGACCAGACACTGATCTTGATCTGGCATGTTTTATAGCACTCGCCCCTTAGTCATATGGCCAGTGGGAGCGCTACACCTTCTCTGTCTACAAAATCTTATGATACCAGTCTTTCATATTAAGCTCCACTAGGCCTGATGATTTCAAAACATGCATTTCTGTTGCACTGAAAACAACGAGGTAAATTGGGCTATCACAGAGTACAGTAATTTTCCACAGCTTCAAGCCCAATGCCCACACACAGGTACATAGACCCAGCCGGTACAAGTTGGCACATCTTGGACTCTTACTAAAGTATTGTTTTTAAAGATAGCTTGCACGAAGTAAAAGCCACAACCTCTTGCAATAATAGCACCTGTCGTAAGTTCCGCTCTCACATATATGTTTAGGGAAATGTACGTGACAAGATGTTCTTTGTTTATATCTTGTGGTCAACACACGACCAACCACCCGATCAAACCAATAGACCAGTTCCGTTTTCTTGGACATGCGGTCAGCCACCTTCACCTAAAATGCGTCAGCAAGGGCGTCAGAATAGAATCATGGTTCCGCATTTCCAAGTATATCAGACCCAACTGGCCAATTTGAAGATAGAACTCTGCAGCTGTGGCCTTCACATGCGTGGATTCTCCGGCCGGCCGTTTATCTGACTTGGGACTTTTTAAGCCTCTTCTCACAGGTGATCAGCTCCCAGTCTAGATAATATTTTTGCCTTTTTGAAATCTGACTATCTGACTATGCTCGATATTTCTCCTTCACACCCAATTCCTTGCATTTTAGGTTTCTTTAAGTGATTAGGTCTTGTATGGCTAGTCTCCCTAGTAAGGCAGTCTCTAGGCAATGGATTTTATAAAATGTGTTCTGTATTCTCTAACTAATTTCAATTGTGCCTTTTAAAGATCCTAGTCCCTTGCATCTTGGGTCTCTTTATAATGTTTAACATACAAGGATAATTCTCTCCAGAACAGCTTGTTTAAAATGTAATCTGTGTCTTCTTGAATCTCTAATTGATTTAAATGTGTCTTTTAATAAATCCTTATTCCAGCTTGGATTATAAAAATTTAAGCATTTGTCATCTAGCATTTATGCCTGACAGAATGAAGTCAGATTTTCTCAATGGTTTTGCTTAGTGACATGAAATAATATGTATTTAGTGAAATACTTGTGATTTAATAATAAAAGTGCCACTTCAAACATGGTTATTCGTCATCTCATATCTTTCTTCCTTGTTCCTCAGTGAAGAGTGACTGCGGGGTAGTTTGTGGCTTGTGACCACAGGTGACCACACCCTAGATTCTCCCTTTAACATGTCGTCTTGAGAATTTTATAAATGGTAACTAAGGTCACAACAGGTCTTAAACATTAAGACTATATAACTAGATAGTGGAATAATAGCTTTTTCATCTCATTCTGTTATGTGAGCAGATTCCGGATATATACATCCTGACTAAAGTACTGTTGCAAGTATCGCCATTATTCCCTCTCTACATTCTGGTTGGAGTGCAGTATTGTAAACCCACAGGATCAGTGACAACCGGTATTTAACCCCTTCCATGCTGATGACGAGCTCAGCTCGTCATCAGCTTTACCTGCCCTGTGCGGATGACAAGGTGAAATCGTCATGGAACAAAGAGATTTGAGAAATCTCAGCACAGGACGGGAAAAGCCATAGCATTGAAGGTGTTAAATGAATAGTGTTTGCCTGTAAGGGACAGGAGCCTATCACACTCTACTTCTCTCCTTTTCCCCTTTTCTTATTTTTCTTTCTTTTTTATCATATAAAGTATATCACGGCTCAGTGTGTTCACCTGACCCTGAATAGATGGTGGTGGTACCAAAAGAGAGGGGATTTGGATAAGGGTATAACTAGATCATCAGAAGATGAAGCATCTTTTCCCTGGTCCTCTCTGTTAGGTGAGTAGCAGACAGGACGAGGTTTCACACTTGTAGCACAATACTTTTCTCTCTACTGTCTCTGTGAGACATGGGGGCACGCTCGCGATTTCTTTAAAAACTATAGTGATGTTTCGCTGACACTAAAGGGTGAAAAGTATTCAAATGTTAATAGTATATACATGGAGATCACGAAGAACTGGGTATAGCATTTATGGAGGACAAGGTGCAGGTCAGGCCTTTGATAGCATGGCTAAAGATTTGGGCTAATCCCGAGGCCATGCTAACTAGGCATATAATTATGGACTGCCTGGGTAGGGACAGGGGAATGAATATCCCATGGCTGAAGTATATAAAGGTTGTTTTTGAAAGCATTGGCTGTAAGGACCTCTTCCTAAAGCCAACCGGAATTACAGGTCGAGATCAAAATAAAGTGAAGGAGATGTTCTTTAATTATAAAGCCTCGTGCAGAGAAGAGAAGGAATGTGGCAAACACACAGTCAGAGCTTATGGTTTAGTGAAGACCTGTGAAGAAATGGAACTTTATCTTGCACTGATATACAACGCTCATGATAGGTTTTTAATCTCATGTTTTAGGCTCAACCTTTTACATCATTTACTGGCCAATCCGGC
This sequence comes from Lissotriton helveticus, assembly GCF_964261635.1. NCBI lineage: Eukaryota > Metazoa > Chordata > Amphibia > Caudata > Salamandridae > Lissotriton > Lissotriton helveticus. Next base: position 703,232,426 of record NC_136063.1, on the reverse strand, counting down.
AGGTTTTACCAGTTCAGTTGAGCTAAAGGGTCCCTGCGGCTGCGACCTTCGGTGCTGAAAAAGGCTAAATTTAAGCATGCTAAGGTGGCCCTATTATATTTACAAATGGCCCAAGATCCCCTGACCCTGCTCTGTTTTTGCCACAGCATCCCTGCGCACTAGGCAACGGCATCACACGACACCGCCCAGGCGTCGTCCGAGTACGTGACGTCAGCGAGGTCACATAAGTCCCACCCCGGCGCGCCTACGTCAGTTTTCTTCGGAGAACTCCTCCGTGCCACAACGAGGAGCCATCAGACAAAACTGTGGGAGTATGGGAACAGTGTGTAAGAGAGCAGAGAAAATTGGAAAAAGGAATGGTGACGAACAACACCATAAGGAGCAGCGTCAATACTGCAGTACCCAAAGGCAGGGAAAGAAGAAAGAATGGAACACAGCCCTGAGCAGCCACCCTGCCAGTATGTAGACAGTTCCCCCCCCCCCCCGAGACAAAGAACATATACAAAATGCCATGACAACATGTAGCAGGACTACAACCCCAACCAAGAAACAAAGAAGGGGAGCCAGTTCCAAGACAAACAGGAACAACAAACCTCCAAGTAACCCCAGCACAGAGGGCGACAAACCCCCAAGGAACAAAGGGCAAAGGCACGGCTAGATGACCCCAACCCAGAGGGGCCAGGACCCTTAGTAACAAAAAGGGGAAAGGGAGGGGAGGGGATAAAGTGAAGGGAAGCCCCCATTCCTGGAGCAACCAGAGCAGAGGGGCACAGGAGAACTTTTAAACCCATCCTCCAAAGCACCAAAGAGGAGGAAGGAACAAGCAATAAGACTAATCATCCCGTCAAAGAGCGAAATAATGCACTCACAGAAGACATAGCCACCCACAGGGAGGCGAGTGCAAAAGACCAAACCAAAGGTCCTCGCAGAACGGGGAGGAAGGGCGGGTCGTGAAGGAATTTGCAGCTAGAATCGTCTCTACCAGATACATCGTTACCGAAGGTAAGTAACTCGTACATCTGATAGAGATTACTAGCCACAGATTCCTTAACATAGAATAGATACCCTAGCAATACCGATGGGGAAGGAGAGTCTGCGAAAGGACCCCACCAGCATGGACATAACAGAGGGTCCCACAAGGGACCAGTCCAACGAACAAGGCAAGGAACCTCGTCTCCCCAGGCAAGGGGAACCACTACAAGCAGAACACCACCGACCCCAAGAGGGGTGTGGGAAGAACAAAAGAAGAAGGTAGTCCGTTCACACTCAACAGAGGAAGCAAGGGCAAGGCAAAGGGAGGCCGAAGCACCCCACACCCCAACAAGGTAACAGAACCTCCATCCAAGGCCAAGGCAAGGAAGAGGAAGAAGATCAACCTAGGGGCTCAAAGGAGATGAGGGAAAAAGAGGGCAAGCCTCCCCACCGGGGACACACCCTGCGAAGAAGACAACTAAGCTCATCACAGCCAGAAGGCAATAGCTCAGACAGAATGGCGCCGACAGCAAGAAGCAGTCGGAAGCAGGAAGAGGAGCCCGAGGCACCCAGGAAGACTGAGCAGGCTGCGCCTGAAAGAGGGAGGAACACAAAAAACCCCAGGATAGAGAACATAAGGGCGAAGGGGGGCCCGGACACACCTCAAAGAGGAGTCCGCACACAAAACCCAAAAAAAAGCAGAACAAGAGCCACGACGCCAGGCCACAGACAGCAGGTCAGACCTAGCGAACAGCGCAGCGACCCCGGAGAACAACACCCCGGGGCGCCACCAAGGCATTCCAATCCAGTAATAAGGGAATTGCACCTGCAACGTACATAAACTCCATGGAGAGCAGAGGCCCGAAGGCAACCACAACTCCCCAGCACAGAACAAGCTATATAACACCTACCACTACCCCACATAGGGTATATTAAGTCCCAAAACATGGGATCCCTCTTAGGAAGAACTTCCGCAGCAGAGGACAACAGAAAGATCCGCGGGGGAAAAAACCCGAAGAAGGCTTGTCAAGCAACAAAAGAGAAAAAACAGAAGGCCTAATCTCAGGGCCAACCTGGTGTAGATAAAGCAAAAACACACAGTAAAGAAGGGCCAGTCAGCAGCCAACAGAGCCACAGTCCCAACAGAAGAGGACTCACAGGCACATGAATCACACAGATCACACAACTGGGGCGTCCCGCCCCAACGAAAGAACAGCTCCCAAAAACCAGATCAACTCACAGATCACTAAGGGGGAGAAGAAGGAGGAGGAGGAGTAGTAGGAGAGGTCAGAGGAGGAGGAGGAGGAGGCCGAAGCCCTGCCAAGAACTAACGGAAAACCGAGTTCACTGGGGCGTGGAACAAAAGAGTGCCATCTAAGGGAAGATCCACCAGCCATTCACGAACATTTTCTGGGAACACACTGTCTCGGAGCAAAGCATGGTGGTGAAGGGCAACCGAAGAAGCCATGGCACGACCAAGCACCTCCGAGATGTCCAGAGCGGAGCGAAGAATAAACGCCGCCAGCTTCAGGCCATCTAACGCATGGTGCCGCAAGTCAACACCAGCACTCTCCTGAGAAGCTGCAGATCCAAGGGACTCCGCCGAGTCCCACAAACAAGAGGAGGCCCTAGCCAGCACACATGAAGTGTTAAGGGCCCGCAGAGCCGCACTGGTCGTAGCGAACATATTGCGCTCCCTAGAGTCCAGCCAGCGGGCCTCCTGTGATGGTGGAAACAACAGCGACGGCAGGGAGGGAAAGGCAGTCCGCAAAAGGGGGCCACTGGCAGAGGGGTGAAGGGAAAGACACATCGGGTCTTGCGGTGGTGGAAGGTGCCGGTGCAGAAGGTGTTGGGGCACCGGGTCCCCCGTGGCGGGACAGCCCCAAGTCCCCAAAAGAGAAGAATGGAGCGAACCTTCAAAGGAAAGCAGCAGTTCCCTACCACCAGAGCACTGATGGAGTACCTCCAGAAGATGATCCGTGGGAAATGGGCAGCTGGGTCACCCATGTGCAAAATTCCCAATGCCGTAGAAACAGCGCGAGCGAGGGCCGCACTCGCCTCCATAGGGCCCCGCGGTGGGTGAAACAGCTCCTCTGTGGGCGACGGCTGCAAGCTAAGGCGGCCATCCCCTAAGCCAAGCGGAGCGGGGAAGGGCCAGGCCCGGAAAGGAGAAAGAGGCACCGAGGAGTGGGGGACCTGCAGTTCCTTCGGCGAAAACCGCGGCAGCGGTGACGGCGAGGAGCCGTCCTTAGAAGACGTAGGGGAAAAAGCCACGACGCGGTGGCCCGTCTCCGCCGAGGACAACACCAGCAGGTGCCCAACCTCCGGGGAAGAGCGGGCGTCCGTAGAGTCCGCAACCTGGAGAGGCACACGGGGAATGACAAGGAGACCACCGCCAGCCTCGACCCATGAGGGGACAAGAGGGGCCCGCCGACCCCCTTGGCGGCGCCAGGGCCGACTCGACCTCCGGCGAGGCAGCCGCCTGCGAGGAGGGACTAGAGGAGCCCGGGGAAGGACGACGGGTCCCCCGCCAGCATCGACCCATGATAGAACGAGAGGGGTCCGCTGACCCCTGTGGCACCGCCAGGGCCAGCAGCCGCCGGCGCCGTCACCCCAGCCTCAGACAAGATCACTGCTTGTCCATAGGGCCGAGAGGGGCTCGGGATGCGACCCGAGCCCCGACGACCTCCCATAACACCGCAGGGAATCCCGCAGGAGTTTGCGGCGAAGCAGAGATGCTGTGGTCCGAAGGAGGGACCCCCTGAAGGGCCGCACCCCAACGGCACCACATCCTCCAAGCCGAGCAAGTCGGCGCAGGAGCCGGAGCCACCGCGGACACCGCGGAGGGCCCCACACAACGCAAGAGATCTGCCGACATCCCAGGAGGAGGAGAAAAAGTCAGCGAGGCCTGCAAAGCAGCCGCATATGTCTCCATCTGGACTCTCGATGCCCCCTCACCGGGAAACGGTGGATAGGGGGACGATATGCAGGGCCGCATCAGCCGCGGAGAGCCCACGCCCCCAACAGGTCGAAAACCAGTCCTCGGGGACAAACTGCGACACTTACCGACAGGGGAGAGACGCTCTTGCGGCACAGGGGAGGGATGAGGATGACGACTATGACGACTGCATCAAAAACCTTCCGCAGAAGCTGATCGAGGTGACGAAGCCGATCTGGACATGTGAGCCGAGAGAAGCTTTATCCGGCGCTCCCGCCGCGACTTCGGCTTCAACTGTTGGCACGCCTCGCAACCAGTGGAGCCGTCATCTTCCCCCAAGCACCACATGCAAATGAGGTGAGGGTCCGTCGCTGACATCAGGCGTCCACAAGACGAGCACGTCTTAAAGCCCGAATGCATCCGCACACTGTTACCACAAACACACGCAATAGAGAAGGGAAAGGCCTAAACAGGCCCGGAGCACAAACCGGATCCGCGTTGCATGTGACAAAGGAAAAAAACTGACGTAGGCGCGGTGGGGTGGGACTTATGTGACCTTGATGACGTCACGTACACGAACGACGCCAGGGCGGAGTCGCGTGATGCCGTCCCCCCGGCGCGCAGGTATGCTGTGGCAAAAAGTTTTCCGGATCCAGTCTCACACCTGGGGATAATTCTACGTTAAGGAATCTGCGGCTAGTAGTCTCTATCAGACAGGTCCTGATGAAGATGGAGATAATTTGTTATGTTCTTTGAAACGCACGTCGGCCAGATAGTGTGACGCCCCAGCTACCAGCACAGCAATTGAGGGTTAATGTTTTCACCCCGTGTATTTTCCATCTGTGCATGCAGTGTAGTACTGGGGTGGGTATGAATGCATGAAGTATGTGTCAGTGATATGATTGTGGGTTATATGAATGAGGTGCGAGATTGGGGAAACGGTTTTCTTTGGGGAAAGTGGTTTTAGTCTTTGAAGATGAAATGTTAATGATTTTCTATATATATTTATGATACATTGATCATGGTTATCACTAGAAAGAGTATAACCAGATTTGTACTTAAAATTTTGGGAAGCAATGCAGAACAAATGTTATAATGATCATCATGGTCTTGAATACTGTGTTTTTAGTGATATGAAGAATAAAATAAATGAAATATAAAAGATTGAAATACTGAGTAATAGTAACTGACCCATTTCAATGCTACATGTTAGCTAGTACTCAAGAAATATAGGTCACGTGGGAGGTTGTGTATTTATTTTTGTTTTATTTCCCCCTTACTCCCAGACCTACACAGTTAAGCATTTAGGGGGGCGCCTTTTCTCTGGGGTCTCCATCGATTCCGTCTGGCTCTCCTGCTTGCTGAGTGCCGGCTCTAACTTACCCGTGTAGGGTGGCGTACCCTGGACATTTCTGGTCCTCCTCTCTGCATCGCGTCTGCTGCATTTGCCAAGGCTTATTGGTGATCCGTCCGGCCACTGACCTTCCAACATTTCCAGGACAGCTTGTGGGTGGTTCCTATGTTCTAAATCCTCTTCTGGGCTTTACAGCTGCAACTTCAAGACCTTCTTCTGCCCTGAAGTACCCCCGAGAAGGGTGGGCATTGTGCTCCTGCATGCACCACCTGGACGACTCAAGGTGATTTGGACTCGGTCTCCTCTCTCCTCAGGTGCACCTCTTCTGGAATCCGTGTTTGGGTTGCACTGACCTGGTCCACGGGTCATGAAAGCAGCTGGACATCTAAAGATCCCCATTGACTTCAAAGAATGGTTCCGACACCACTTCACACCTATGCTCCCTGGTGTTAGTATCCTGCTTCTCTGGGTATCCAGGGGTGAGGGTGCTCTCCAACTTCCCTGGTTCCAGAGGGTTTCCTCAGGGTCCCCTGGGAAGTGTCCTGCAACTCCAAAATCATAACTGTGACTTCCCCATGATGTTCTATGGACTCTGACCCAGGTATCACCTCTGCAACCGAATGCCTAGTGACTCCTAGTTACTAACAATGGGTGGTTCAGTGCCTCCAGTTGGCCTACAGATCCCTGGGTGGTAATCTTGGTTAGATGCCTCTTTTGCATTCGACTTAGTTAGCATATAGTTGGGCCTCCACATAGGGGCCCCATGTATTTTTAGCTGTTTTACTTACCTGTTTTACTGATGTTGTTATTTTGTATGTATATGTCCGAGTAGGAGATATACCAAAGTACTTTAGTGTTGGTGTGTAATGCATACAACTGTGTTTTTCTATCACTGGTGTGACTCTCACTGACTGGCTTGTGTGATAAATACTCCCGCTTTAAACCCTCCTGGATAAGCCTTAGCTGCTCTATACAGTTATCCCTTGAGAGCTTTCCTTATCAGGGACATTATCACTAAGGGTTGCCTGGACTCAGTGCAGGGTGTATCTTCAATAGATGTACACTATATACTGAGCCAGGGTCCTACACTGCTTGGAATCATGTGGGCTTAAAATGCGTAGTAAAATTAGTTTCGTACAGGAGCCCAAAAATGTAGTTGCCTGGGGTCCCCAAAATAAGGTTGCCCGAATCCTCCAAAATCCTTAACATGACAGAGGGGTGTTGTGATCATAACGTTCATCAGAGGAGTTGTTGTCAAATTGCTGGGACATCTAAGGGTCTGAGTGCGAGTATAGGCAAGTTGTTTCCAACCTAAGAGGGGATCACAAAGTAAGCCTTATTCCCACAAAAGTTATATTTGTCTTTATAGAGTTCTATGACTAACACAGAATTTGCAGGCATATGAAAAGTGTATGAGCAATTACTGTTACCTATGCTAATGTACAAGTTACTTACTTTCGGTAACAATGTATCTGGTGGAGACGATTCTAGCCGCAGATTCCTTAACATAGAATTATCTTCAAGGCGTGTGTTGGACTTAGACCTTTTGGCAGGTTCACCCCTGAACTTTTTGCATTGAACTCTGAGATAATTATAGTGATTTCTGGTCTTTGCGCACTTTAGCACTGTGGTGCAGTGTAAATTGCGTGCCCTCTCTGAGTGCGTGTGTGAGATTGGCCTGCCCTCCCATAGGAATGCATGGGGAATGTGTGTGTCCATGGTAATTCCTGATGCGTGGGGAGTGCAAGGTTGAGTTTGGTATGTGCGGACTCGTGTGATTAAATGCTGCGCGATGATGTGTGCGGCATTCATGTGTCTAGTGTGGAAGTGCCACTTCTAGAAGTTGGCCTGCCTGTGCAGTAAATGTGATTTGAATGTCTGGCTTGTGATTGGATGGAGCTGGCTGGTGTGCCTGGTTTCAGAAGTCAGGATGGGTCTGCCCCGGTGGTGAATGGGGAGATCTGCATGTTGATGGCAGGGAGGGGCTGCACCTGGGACCTGAATAGGGCTGGGCGTTCCCTCCACAATGCTGGCTCCGCTCCCTGTGGTGTGACTGATGTCCCTAGCCTGTCCTGTGATTGGGAAGAGGGGCTGAGCAAAACAAAGTGCTCCAGAACCAGCTGCGTCTGGTTTTCCCCCACCCTGCACCCTAGAGACAATGGGATTTGGTGTTTAAAAAGAGGCTGTGACCTCATGTTAAATGTTCTTGTTTTCCTGACTAGAATCTACCAGGGACGTGCTGCTGCTGGGGCCCAGGGGAAGGCTTGCCTCCCTGGGCCCTGCCCAGTCCCTGGATTGCTGATGGACTTGGATGCTGGAGAACTTTCCTTTTTCTTGGGAGCTGCTTGCTCCATCTTTTGGTGTCCAGGACTTAGTGGGACGCTCCTGCCCTCTTCACCTCTGGGGGCTGTGTTCCTGGGACCCTCCTTGTTGTAGGGGTCCTTTTCTGGGGCCTTTGGTGTTTTCTACGCCCCCCTGGTGCCGGGGAGCACTGTGCTCCTTTTCCTGGTGGCCCCTTCATCGCAGGTGCTCACCCTGCATTATGCCTGCATATGATATTGCCAAACTACGGGTGCCTACCCCGTTTATACCGATTTAATTATTTTTACTGCGGGTGCCCACCCCGCTTATTAGTGTCCTTAACAGGTGCCCACCCCGTTTCTACTGTTATATTATGCTTCGAGGGTGCCTACCCCTCGTGAAATGCCCCGAAACAGTGTCGCCGCCGCCGCGGCAACAACGGAAGTCAGGCGGACGGGTGCCTGGAGCGGGGCGGGACTTCCGCATGCTTCCAGGAAGTCCCGCACGCTGCCGCGCTAGGATTGGCTGCCCGGGGCCGCCGCCAAGAGGAGGAAAGAGAAGCAGGCCGAGTGATGGCTGCCCGGGGCTCCCGTGAGCTGCGGAGAGACTCGGGGCCGCCAAGAGATTACCGCCGCCCAAGGAACAGAGTCCTGCCGTCGCCCCCAGCCGGTGAGTGTCCAAGAGGGCTGGGGGGGGGCTCCGTGTGGCTGAGTAGTAGGGCTGGTCTGAGGCCCAGTATGTTGGTGCCGAAGGAAGGCACCGTGGCAGGGGGCACATCGAGGGCTGCCCCAGATGGCAGTGGGGCCGCCCCCACGTTGTAGTAAGGATTTCCCGGGGCAGTGTCCAGCCCCAGTGATTAACCGAGACCTGAGTGGCTCCCACGTGGGTGGTGTTGTTTTCGGGCCCCAGGCATGCCCCGTGCCTGTGCACGGCCCCATCGCTGGGGACATATTTACTTTAAGGGTCCGGAGCCTTTCCCCCCATTTCTGCCTTCTTATTTTCAGAGCCTGGATGGCTCCCGGGGCACAATATTGATTTAAAGGGCCAGAGGAGCCCGTGCTGAGCCCAGTGGTTTCAACAATGGGGGCATTTATTTCTTTAAGGAACTAGAGGGCTCCAACCTTTTGGGCGCACAGTAGTTCCTAGAGCCTGGAGGGCTCCAAAACGCGCAATATGTACTTCTAGAGCCAGAGGACTCCACCTTTCTGCACATTATTGATTTCTAGGGCCTAGAAGGCTCCCACATGTGGCAGTTTTGCTGCTAAGGGCCAGTGAGGGCCCCTGTCGCAGTTTGCTTTCCAACTCCCCAGCAAGTAGTGGGCAGCTGCACCATTTAGGTTTCTTTCCTAGGGACATGTCTCTGGACTCATGAGTAAGTCGCACTCCTTCATCCCTACTTTGGCCTTCCACAGCTGCGCAGCACTTAGTGCCATCTGCAGCATTTAGGCCCTGTTCCTGTCCTCAGCTGCCCAGCAAGTAGTGGGCAGCTGCCACGTTTAGGCGCAGTGGCGCAACCTGGATCCTAATGTGATTTATGTGCTATGGTGATTTATGTGCTAATGATTTGGGTGTTAGGAAAGGTACTGTGTGTAGTATGTTTGGCGCACCCTGTGTTCTGATACCTCAAGACATATGTTTATGCTTAGGAGGTTGTTTTATCTAGTAGGGATTATACTAGTGTGTTCATGGTTCCCTGCGTGATATATGCCCAATGTGGTTAGGATTGCGTAGGAGGTACTTACCTGTTACCAGTGTGTAACCCGGGGGACCCTCTGCCCCAGCGAAGAAGGTCCCGTGCAACCCCTTTCGGGGACTCACCCCGTAACTCCCGCCTCTTGTTTCCACAGCAGCCTGAATGGTGGCGGACCGGCGAACAGCGGTGTCTTCCGGACGAGGAAGAGGAGTACGGCCCCTTTAACTGGTCCGAGCTGGGAGACTGGGCGGAGCAAGAACCGACGTCAAAAGTCGACGATCCAAGGGAACAGGTGTGCTTGTACACCGGAGGCGATTGGAGGCGAGGAGGAGAGAAGGCGTTTGAGGAACCGCGGGAAGAGGACGGAACTGCCGGAGGAGTCGGAAGAGCAGCGGAGCAGCCGAGAACCGAAGACACATCCACGGAAGTCGGGACTCAGAGGAACGAACCGTCGGAGGTCCTGGAGCCAGGAGGCCAACGACGTCACGAGCCGCCCAGCCGCACGCCAGGAGGAGGTTGTGGCTCCGCGAGGTACGTGACCGCATAGCGGGTTGGGTGGGCCGTAAAGGAGAGGCTGTTACTTGACCACTTCCCTGGGTTGTTCCCCGGTGTTCCCTTCCCTCCACGGAACTCCCCGACCAACTGAGCACCTAACGCCGAGTTCAACCACGAAGGGTGTCTCCCTCACTCCCTCCCCTTTTTTCACTGTATATTAGTGCACTAGAACTGATTCTCTCCTCACCTTTCTCCCCGCCTCGAGCGTGACCCTGCAACACAGAGCCCATCGAGACGAGACCCAGGAGAAGTCCAGTCCGAATACAACCAGCAGACGGCGTTCCCAGGAGGCGAAGACCAGCGGAAAGAAGTCGTTCCCCGAGGAGGGTGTCTTCCCGCAAAACCTGCACAGACTTTCTGTTTGCTCAAATAAATCTACCTGCAACCAAAACAGGTCTCCTGCCCTTTCCTCCCGCACCCGTTGCAGTGGTGGAGAATGCGGGCACCCCAACCATCTGTTTAACAGAGATGGAAGCAGTAGTGCAGGAGCTTATTAAAGGACAAGAGCGCTTGGAATTGGCGGTGGAGAAGCAGTTGCAATCCGCCCAAGAGGACCGGGAAATCATGAAAGCAGCCATGACGGCGCGATCCGGAGAAACCCCGACAGCCTGGCCGGCTACGAGAGGCAGTGAAGAGAGGGGGATACCCCAAGGAACAGCAGGGGTCTCATTACAAAAATACCAGCCAGGAGATGATCCGGACTCGTTTATGCTGAATTTTGAGAGGGCGGCCAGGGCTTGTGGGTGGCCCCTCGCAAAGTGGCCCTTCTTTTTGGCCCCTCTCCTGGTAGGGGAGGCCCAGGCGGCCGATGAGGTGGCTAATCCCACAGGGGACACCCCATATGCAGACATAAAACGTATTGTACTGGATCACTTGGGCCTAGATGCCGAGGCCTATCGTATCAGGTTCCGGAAAGAGACCGGGGAGCCCTGGGGGAGAACCCCAAGACTTTGTCAGGCTGAAAATGGCAGCCGACAAATGGCTTACCCTGAGTACTTGCACCAAAGAGGAGATCATGGATCGGATTTACCTCGAACAGTTCTTGTAGGCGTTACCTTACCCGACCCAGAGGTGGTTGCGCCAGCATCATAATATCACCACCACCCAGGCAGTAGAAATGGCTGCCACTTTCTCACGAGCCCAACCCCGAGCCACTGCATGGGAACCCGAGAAGTCCACCCGAATGGCCCCAAAAGTTGAGAAAAGGCCTCCTGCCCGAGTAGCGGAGCCTCCCCGACCACGACCCTGGAGGCCGGACATACAAGGGCCTAGAGGCCCCCAGTAATTTGATTGTGGTGCTTGGGGGCATATAGCTCGGTTATGTCCCCGTAAGAGAGCCACAGAAGAACCCATGGAGGTTGGGTACCTCCCTAAGACTGTACTATACTCAGCTGAGATGGGGAACTGCTTTGGAGTGAGTGTGAGAGTGAATGGGACCCTTATGCAGGCGTTGTTAGATTCTGGCTGCAGACAGTCCGTAGTGCAGGCACAGCATGTGGATAAGACTCAGTTCATTCCCCAAGAGCAGGTCAGCATACGCTGTGTCCATGGGTAAGTAAAACAGTACCCAGTTTTCATCATTCCCTTAGAACCTCTCCAGGGTGTTCCACACGCCGTTAGAGTCGGGGTACTAGCATCTCTTCCCGAAGACTTAATAATAGGGTCCGACAACCCTGCCTTCCTCCACATGTTTCACCAGAGCCTTACCCCCTCCCTACAGGGCAAATCCCCCCACAGTAAACCCGGACAACACCCCCTTCCGGCTTTTGTCTCCCCGGACCCTTGGGTGTTAGACCGTAGTTTCCGCTTTGCCCAGATCAACAACCCCACGTTGTATAATGCATGGGAGTGTGCTCATCAGGATAGAGGCCTGGCCCCACATAGGTATCCCAGGTTCTTTATTAAAAACAAACTACTATACAGACAGGGACAGAAAGACGATCCGGAACAGCTCTTGGTTCCAGTTTCCTTTAGGGAACAGGTCTTGTTCTTTTCCCATGCTCACTTGGTGGCGGGACATACGGGAGCCGAGAAAAATACTCAGAACATCCTGCGCCATTTTTATTGGCCTGGTATATACAGAGACACGATGAAATATTGCCAGGAATGTGAGATATGCCAGAAGAAGAACAGGACCAGACCCCCCAGCAGTCCCATTACAGCCCCTCCCCATTATTGGGACTCCCTTCGAAAGAGTGGGGATGGACCTCATCAGCCCTCTACCCAAGACACGAAAAGGATTTCAGCACGTACTGGTCATCGTCGATTACGCGACAAGATTCCCGGAAGCCTTTCCCTTAATCACCACCACCACCAAGCAGGTAGCTGACCGAATGTTGGAGCTAATCTCACGCGTAGGGTTCCCCAAGGAGATCCTGACAGACCAGGGGACCCCCTTCGTCTCCAGATTGATGAAGGAGGTGTTTCAGTCCTTGAACATCCAACAGATCAAAACATCGGTCTACCACTCCCAGACAGATGGATTGGTGGAACGCTATAACCGGACGTTGAAGACACCTTGCGGAAGATGCTAGAAGTAAGCGGGGCTGAGTGGGACCAGTTACTACCCCTGGCGTTATACGTGATACGGGGGCAAAAACAAAGCAGCCTAGGATTCTCCTCGTTTGAGCTCCTCTACGGACGACAACCACGATCCCTTCTGTACATGACTAAAGAAGCGTGGGAACAGGAGCAACCCGAAGAAACACGGAAGACCCTAGAATATGCACAAAATCTGAAAGTAAAGCTCGGTAAGATAAGAGACCTGGCCTACACCAATTTGGAGCGAAATCAGCGGAAACAGAAAGCTGGATACGACAATGGAAAAAAATGGAGGAGGTTGGCTGTTAACGACTGGGCCTTAGTCCTGCTCCCTTCCTCGACCCAGAATTTCAAAGCGGAATGGGTGGGCCCCTATCAGGTACTCTCGTCCATCGTTAACACCAGCTACAAGCTGAAAGTGAGTCACCGGAAGACCCAGATTTATCACAAACATGCTAAAAAAAATGGCTTGGCCCCCCTCCAACCAGAGTACTCCTGACCTCCTCTTCCTCCACTAAAGGTGAACGGAGGACTACCATTGACCAGTTAGTCATCAACGAAGAATTGGGAAAACAGGACATCCAGGGATTACGCACAACCCTTGAAGGGCACTCCTCGTTGTTCTCGGACCTACCGGGGAAAACCACCCTCGCAGAACATCATATCGAGACACCCCCAGGAAAAGTCATAAGAATAAAACCCTACCGCGTGCCAGAAGCGCGAAGACAGGACATCAGAAAGGAGGTCCAGGAGATGCTGAAGATTGGCGTGATCCGGCCCTCCACGAGCAATTGGTCCAGCCCAATCGTGATGATACCGAAGCCTGACGGGTCCCGGAGATTCTGTATGGACTTCCGCGCCCTCAATGAGATTTCTACCTTCGACGCCTACCCCATACCACGTATTGATGAGTTGATAGAAAAATTAGGGGAGGCGAAATACATCTCGACGCTGGACTTGACAAAGGGGTACTGGCAGATACCCCTTAGGGAAGAAGACCGCAAGAAAACCGCCTTCTCCACAACAGACGGCCACTACGAGTTCACAGTACTTCCGTTTGGGCTCCACGGAGCTCCAGCAACGTTTCAGAGGCTCATGAACAGCATATTGAAAGACATGTCCCCCTTTACCTCAGCGTACTTGGATGACATCGTTATTTTTAGTCCGGACTGGGAGACCCATCTACAGCACCTCCATCAGGTCTTCCTTAAACTTGAAGAAGCCGGATTGAAAGTCAACGCCAAGAAATCCAGAATAGCCTACCAAAAAGTGAAATATTTAGGATACGTCCTGGGAAATGGCCTCATAGAACCCCAGATCAAGAAAGTGAGGGCCATCGCAGACACCCCCTTCCCGAACACCAAACGTGAGATGAGGGCCTTCCTGGGGCTCATAGGTTATTACCGTCGCTTTATACCCCAGTTCGCCCAACTAGCCGCCCCCCTCACAGACACCTTAAAACAGCAGGTCAAACAAAACGTCTTAGACAACCCAACCCCTGAAATGCTGGACGCCTTTCATACCCTCAAACGACTTATCACAACGACCCCAGTTCTGTCCTCTCCTGATTTTGCACCTCCCTTCGCCCTCCACACAGACGCTTCGGACTATGGGATAGGTGCGGTATTGTCGCAGTCCAGGGAGGATGGACTGAACCATCCCATCATCTACATCAGTCGAAAACTATTCCCGAGAGAAATTAAATACCCAACCATAGAGAAAGAATGCCTGGCCATAAAATGGGCCATCGAAAAATTAGCCTACTATCTGGAAGGACGCCCATTCTCTCTCTATACGGACCATGCCCCCCTGCTTTGGATAGCCCGAGCCAAATCCAACAATGCTCGGGTCATGAGGTGGTTCCTGGCCCTTCAGCCATTTGCCTTTACTGTTCATCACCAAAAGGGTGCGGAGAACACAGGGGCTGATTTCCTTTCCAGACATCCACTCCCCGAACGGAATTGTCCAGGGGGGATGGTGTGTAACCCGGGGGACCCTCTGCCCCAGCGAAGATGGTCCCCGTGCAACCCCTTTCGGGGACTCACCCCGTGACCCCCCCTCTTGTTTCCACAGCAGCCTGAATGGTGGCGGACCGGCGAACAGCGGTATCTTCCGGACGAGGAAGAGGAGTACGGCCCCTTTAACTGGTCCGAGCTGGGAGACTGGGCAGAGCAAGAAACGACGTCAAAAGCCGACGATCCAAGGGAACAGGTGTGCTTGTACACCGGAGGCGATTGGAGGCGAGGAGGAGAGAAGGCGTTTGAGGAACCGCGGGAAGAGGACGGAACTGCTGGAGGAGTCGGGGGAGCAGCGGAGCAGCCGAGAACCAAAGACACATCCACGGAAGTTGGGACTCAGAGGAACGAACCGTCGGAGGTCCTGGAGCCAGGAGGCCAACGACTTCACGAGCCGCCCAGCCGCACGCCAGGAGGAGGTGTGTGGCTCCGCGAGGTACGTGACCGCATAGCGGGTTGGGTGGGCCGTAAAGGAGAGGCTGTTACTTGACCACTTCCCTGGGTTGTTCCCCAGTGTTCCCTTCCCTCCACGGAACTCCCCGACCCACTGAGCACCTAACGCCGAGTTCAACCACGAAGGGTGTCTCCCTCACTCCCCTCCCCTTTTTTCACTGTATATTAGTGCACTAGAACTGATTCTCTCCTCACCTTTCTCCCCGCCTCGAGCGTGACCCTGCAACACGGAGCCCATCGAGACGAAACCCAGGAGAAGTCCAGTCCGAATACAACCAGCAGACGGCGTTGCTAGGAGGAGAAGACCAGCGGAAAGAAGCCGTTCCCCGAGGAGGGTGTCTTCCCGCAAAACCTGCACAGACTTTCTGTTTGCTCAAATAAATCAACCTGCAACCAAAACACGTCTCCTGCCCTTTCCTCCCGCATATGTTACACAGTGGTTACTGGTTGTGTGCTACATTTGCTATTTTATGCTTCAATTGTTCCATGTTCAAAGTGCTAGTTCTAAAAGTGCTTATTCCTGTCAGTGGTCCATGTGGCCCTGTCCTATGTATATATAATCCCCTGTAAATTCCATCTGTGCCAGTGGCACAGTGTAAATTGTGTGTTTATTATCTAATGTGTTTGGTATAATACAAAGGCTATTTTTATAAGTAACCTTTTGTGGAGTTCCTTTTGTGGGGGGCCTGGGATGTTGTTGCTGGTGGGTGCGTGTGCAAATACTTAACCTACATTGCCTCCGGGATTAGCCTTACTGCTCGTGTCACGTTACCTAGAGGGTGAGCAGGGGTTATCTTTGGCGTGTAACTCCCTTGCCCTGACTAGAGTGGTGGTTTCTGCCTGGCTTTGGCGCAAGCCTCAGCCAACCGGAAATCCCCATTTCTAACAGCGTGAGACTGGATCTGGAATTTTTTGGGCCAAAGCATCTCTGCCCGCCGGGGGACAGCACCACGTGACTCCGCCCTGACGTTGTCCGCGTACGTATCGTCAGTGTGTTCACATATGTCCCACCCCGGCGCGCTCACATCAGTTTTCTTCGGAGAACTTTTCCACGCCACAACGCGGAGCCATCAAAAAACAAACTGTGAGAGTATGGGAACAGTGTGCGAAAAAATTAGTGAAAGATAAAAAAGGCAGAATGGGGAAGAACAGCACCTTTAGGGACAGAGTCAGGCACTGTGACACTGAAACGCATGGAAGGAAAAGAGCAGAGCACTGCTCTGAGCAGTAACCCCTCAAGGCAAGGCGATGTCCTCCCTGGAAACAGAGAAGCATGTGAAAAATGTCATGGCAGACAACAGAAAGTCTGCAACCATAATGCATAACAGTGAAGGAGCCACAAGCCCAGAACATATGAGTTACGACAACGGTGACACCATCAAGGAGCGTCGTATCCCCTGTAAAAAACTAAGGGACTAGGGCACAGCCAAAAGACCCCAACCCAGAGGACTGTAGAGGAGTCATAAATCCCAAGCAATGAAAAAGAGATAAGAACACACTGGAAGAACCAGGGTGTAGGGATACAGAATTACACATAAAACTACCATCCAATTACTAGAAGGGAAAGGGTGGAACCATTAAACAGAACGAAGCACCCTGCCAGGGAGAAGGTGAAGAAGGGCACTCGCAGAAGACAAGCCACCCGGAAGGAGGCGAGTGCAAAAGACCAAACCGAAGGTCCTCGCAGAACGGGGAGGTAGGGTGGGTCGTGAAGGAATCTGCGGCTAGAATCGTCTCTACCAGATACATCATTACCGAAGGTAAGTAACTTGTAGATCTGATAGAGACTACTAGATGTAGAATAGATACCCTAGCCATACCCAGAGGGGAGGAGGGTCTGTGAGAGAACCTCACCAGCCTGGAAATACACAGGCCCCCAACAGGAGATGTGTCATAGGTACAGGAAAAATGGCCGAGCCCCCACCAAGCAGAAGTAAGCAAGAACAGGAGGAAGGGAAGGCTAGGATACCAGAAGCCTACCCGAGGGGCAAGGGGCGTCCGCCAGAAATCCCAGAGGGACCTACGGCACCAAAGAAGTACCAAAGGAAGAAAAGAACCACCCGCAAAATTCAAGAAGAAGGGGTGGAAGCAGAGGCAGCGCTCGCCCCAGGAGAACACACACACAGTGAAGGGGACATGTGAACCAGCATCAGCCCCGAGGAAGTGGCCAATGCAGGAACGGGCCCACAGTCGAGAAGTGCATGCATGAGAAGGAAGAGACAGTCGCGCCAAGCCCCAGCAGAGCATGGAACAGGAACATGCAAGTACTCACCGAGGCCCACGGAGGTGGACCAGAACGAGTATACATGCGCAGCAGGCAAAAGGGACATACTAAGAAGTAGAGCGCCCAGAACAAGCCGAGTGCAATGCAATGCAAGGCAGAGGCAAGAGAACCCCAGAACAACCCCAGAAAAGGGGGCTGTCCCAGTGGCACAACCGACCCACGAAAAGAAGAGGAAAATGGAGAACAATCCAAACACCATCAACCAGAACACAGGAGAACACCAGGAATTTCCCAGCCCCCCTGGAACACAGGTCAAAGGACCCATCCGAAGCGCCGGACACCTAGGCGGAAACACCACGACATGACGGTTTGAGTGGCCCAACAACTAGTCCGGCACTTCAGAGGCTGAGGAGGGCCCGAAGTAGACATCCCGCAGGGCAGGGACAAAATGCACGACTGGGAAGCACTGCAGATGAAGGATAGAGACCCCCTTGGATATTTAAGCAGGACAAGACCTGGAGCAGCTCAAGCTGCGCCAGCTGCGCCGAGGCATAAGAAAAGGGACCACACCAAGCGGTATATAGTGACACCAGGAAAAGCGAGGAACCGACAGGGCATCCACACTCGCCCAGCTTAGTACAGAGCCATATAATAGCCAACAAGAACCCCACCTAGGGTATGAAACGTCCCAACAAAACATGAGAACACCTCTTAGGGGAAAACCCCTGCAGCAGAGAACAAAAACAGAAAGGACCTGTGGGTAACACCACAGACGGCTTACTAATCAGCCAAAAACGAACACACAAATGGTCCAACTTGAAGACCTATACGTCTCCGCCAACAGCCAAAGCGCACACATCACAAAATCAAGGGCGGAACCAGCAGCCAACAGGACAGAGGGACCAACTGAAGGACCCAAAGGGACATCATGCCCCCCAGAAACGAAACTCTAGACCCAAAGAGAAGGTGGAGAACACCTTCATAAGTCTTCTGAAGACCGACAAGCCAAGCTTACGGAAGGGGACGGAGACCTGCAAGGAGTCGCTGAATGGCGGAGTCCGCATGGGTGTTAAATAGAAGAATCCCACCAAAAGGCAGGTCAACAAGATGCTCCCTAACATTCTCGGGAAAGATACCATCCCGCAACCAAGCATGGCGGCAGAGAGCCACAGAACTGACCATAGTGTAGCCGAGAGAATCAGAAACATCCAAGGCTGAACAAAGAATGAATGCAGCAAACGTCCGTTCATCTAGCACATGGTGCCGCAGATCAACGCAGACACCCCCATGAGAGGGGCGAGACAGAAGGGATTCCAGGGAATACCAGAGGGCAGAGGTAGCCCTGGTCAACACACAGAGTGTTGAGCACGCGCAAAGCAGCGCTAGTGGAGACGAAGATGTTAAGCCCCCAGGAGTCCAGCTACTGGCCCTCACGTGACAGAGGGAGCAACACCGAAGGGAAGGAAGGAAAAGCCGACCACAGGACAGGGCCCTGGGCAGAAGGGTGAGAAGAAGGGCAGAATGGATCGTTCGGACCAGGACGATGTCGATGGAGAAGCGGTTGAGGCACTTGATCCCACGTAGCAGGACGCCCACAGGCCCCCAGAAGAGGGTTGTGGAGCGAAGCTTCGAATGGAAGAAGCAGCTCCCCTCCACCAGAACCCTGGTGGAGAACCTCCAACAGATGGTCTGTAGGGATTGGAGTGACCGGGGCACCCATGCGCAAAATACCAGCGACCGTAGAAATGGCCCAGACAAAAGCCACACCCGCCTCTGTAGGAAGTCACTGGGAAGAGAGCAACTCGTCTGTGGGCGAAGGCTGTAAGCTAAGTCGCTCGTCCCTAAGTCCAGCCGGAGGAGGGAATGGCCAGCCCCTGTATGATGGAAGGCCCATGAACGAGTGAGGGACCTCAGGGGTCTCTGGAGAAGGTGGAGAAGCCTGCGGGGCAACCAGCGAGTTGCGGAAGACAGGGTCCGGAGTCTGCGGCCTCGCAGACGGCGTAGAGCCCGCCCTGGAAGACGCCCGGGAAAAAGAAATGACGCGGCATCCAGTTTCCGGTGAAGAGGAGACAAGGAGATGACAAACCTCCGGAGAGGAAGCGACCTCCACCAGGGACACCTGTGCGTCCTTGATGGGTGCCGGAGCAGGCCCCAGAGGCGCCGAATCGACCTCTGCCACCACGTGCTGCACAGGAGAAAGGGGCGGGTCGGAGCCGAAGCGGCTAAGGAACGGCGCCGAAAAGGCACCGCTCGACCTCTGACGAGGCAGCCGCCTGCGTAGAGGGCTGAGAAGGACTCAGGGAGGCGGCCCGAGTCCCGATCTCTACTCACGAGCCGCCAGGGCAGAAAGCCCCCGGATCCGGAAAGGCATCGCCTCGGTCTCCGGTAAGGCAGCCACCTGCCCAGAGGACCGAGAGGGACTCAAGGACGAACCATGAGTCCCGGCATATTCCTTTGACACCACAGGGAACCCCATGGGCTTTGCGGTGAGGCAGTGGTGCCGTGGGTTGAAGAGGGGAACCCCGTAGGGTCGCACCTAGACAACACCACAACTCCAAGATCGGAAGCCGAACTCGTTGGCGCCAGGACCGAAGCCGTCAGCGAGCCTGCAGAAGGCCCTGTGCATGGTGAGGGATCCGCTGGCGCCTCAGGAAGAGGAGGAGGAGGAGGAGGAGGAGGAGGAGGAGGGCCTAAAGAAGCCTGCAGAGTCACAGCATAGGCTTCCATTTGGACCCTAGTCGCCCCAATGCCAGGAAACGGCGGATAGGGTGGCGACCGGTGAGGGCGCTCGTCCCAGGAGGAACCCCGGCCCTCCGCAGAGCGAAGACAAGGCCTCAGAGACAGACGCACAAGTTACTTAGCTTCGGTAACGATATATCTGTAAGAAAAAGTAGGTAGTGTTAGATTCCTTACCTTAGAATATCCCCAGGCGTCAGACTGGATCCAGAAAGTTTTGCGTAGCAGTACCCCTGCGCGTCGGTAGGCGTCGTCTGCGGCTCCGCGTCCATCGTCGTTGGCGCCGGGATGACATAGTCGGAGAACTTAGACGCAGCCCTCGCGCGGTGACGTCAGTTTTTATACACAGCTATTGCGCGACAAACGCAGAGCCAGGATAAAAACAGACACTGGTGCCATGAAACTAGTCCTGGAGAACAGAACGGCCGAAAAAGCCATCTCTCCTGACTTGGCTGTCCAGGCAGTAGTGTCTAGCGAACATGTGCAGCGAGGCCCATTTAGCTGCCTGACAGTACTAGCCGCCGTTGCCCGAGTGGAATGGGCACGCAGGCCCACAGGAGGCTCATTTTTAGCCAGTGAATAACAAGCCTTAATGCACAAAACGACCCATCCAGAAATGGTTAGTTTGTGCACCGCCCGTCCCTTCTTAGCACCCACGTAACCAACAAAGAGCTGGTCGTCCACCGGGAACTGGAGTGTGCGGTCCAGATAGAATGAGAGCGCACGTTTTGGGTCCAGGCGGTGGAGCCTCTCTTCCTCTTTCGAGGGATGCGGAGGCGGAAAGAAGGTGGGCAAGGTGATGGACTGCCCGATGTGAAAGGCTGTACCATCTTGGGCAGGAAAGAAGGATGCGTTCTTAAAACAACTTTGTACGGATGGACAGAAAGAAAAGGAGGCTTAGAAGATAGAGCCTGGAGATCTCTCACTCTCCTGGCAGAGGTGATGGCAACCAGGAATGCACTCTTAAGAGTAAGAAGACAAAGAGGACAATTGTGAAGTGGCTCGAAGGGAGCGCACATCAAATAAGTCAGAACAAGGTTCAAGTCCCACGGAGGCATCACAAAAGGAACGGGAGGAAACATGCGAGTGATGCCCTTCAAGAATCTATTTACAACAGGGGACTTGAAAAGAGAAAGCTGATCAGGAAGCCTTAAGAAGGCTGAAATGGCAGAGAGGTAGCCTTTGATAGTGCCCAGAGCAGAGCCCTGCTGGGCAAGAGAAAGAAGAAAGAGGAGAACCTCTGAAAGGGGGGCAGAAAGGGGATCCACAGCCTTTGCTGTGCACCATGCCACAAATATGTTCCACCTGCAGGCATATACCGATTTCGTGGAGGGACGCCTGGCTGCCAGAATGACATCATAGACTTCAGGAGGCAAGTCAAATGGCCTCAACTGCCGCCGCTCAATCCACACGCATGAAGGTGGAGACTGGACAGGTTCGGGTGGAGGACCGTCCCCTGCTGCTGCGACAGAAGGTCCTCCTGAAGAGGCCGACGAATCGGGTGATCGACTGACATGCTGAGTAGCTCGGGATACCAGTATCTTCGTGCCCAGTCAGGAGCCACAAGGATGACCTGAGCTCGGTTGCGCCTGATCTTCTTCAGCACTCTGGCCAGAAGTGGTATAGGCGGAAAGGTGTAACACCGGACCGCAGCTCCACTCGCGACGAAAAGCGTCTCCGAGCGAGTGCCGCCTTGGAAATTCCAACGCGCAGAAGTTATGACATTGCGCGTTCTCTTCTGTGGCGAATAGATCTAACCAAGGCTCTCCCCACTGCTTAAAGAGACATTGCGCCACGTCCGAGTTCAGATGCCATTCGTGATCCATCATGCACCAACGGCTGAGTTCGTCCGCCCTGGCGTTCAGGGAACCTGCCAGGTGTTTAAACACCAGGGACACTCCGTGGTGTTCCAACTATTGCCAGAGGCGCCGAGCCTCCTGATAAAGGGTCCACGACCCCACCCGGCCCTGTTCGTTGCAGTACCACATGGCGGTGGTGTTGTCCGTGAACACCTGCATTACGCATCTCCGGACAGAGGGAAGGAAGGCTTTCTGTGCAAGCTAGATCGCCCGCAGCTCTAGAAGTTGATATGGAGCCGGGACTCCGCCGGAGACCAGAGGCCTCTGATCTCCCTCTCTCCCATGTGGCCCCCCATCCCAGATGGGACGCATCTGTCACCACTACGTGCTCCGGTTGGGGTAGGGAGAGAGATCTGCTGCTGACCAAACCTCGGTCCGTGAGCCACCACTGCAGCTGTCTCGCAGTGCCCTCCGAGATCAGGCCGTGGTCGGACAGTTTGCCCTGATGCTGGGCCCACTGAAACTTCAGGTCCCACTGCAGAGCCCGCATCCGCCCCCTGGCGTGATGCACCAGAAGAATGCAGGAGGCCATCAGCCCCAGAAGCCGCAGCGTCAACATGACCGAGACTCTGGATAAAAACTGAAAGATCGGAATTAGAGCCTGAATATCCTGAACCAGCTGTTCGGGAGGATAAACCCGAAACTACACCGAATCCAGAACCTCTCCAATGAAGAGGAGCTTCTGAGAGGGACACAGGTGTGACTTCGGCACATGATGGAGAACCACAGCAGGTGCAGGAGGTCGGCCGTAGTCTGGAGGTGGCTGACGACTCTCTGGGGCGAGCCTGCCTTCAAAAGCCAGTCGTCGAGGTAGGGGAAGACTGACACCCCTAATATGCGCAGATGAGCTGCGACCACCGTCATCACTTTCGTGAACCCCCGAGGGGCACTGGTAAGGCCGAAGGGGAGCACGGTAAACTGAAAGTGCTCGTGGCCTATTGTGAACCACAGGTAACACCGGTGGGCCGGCAGGACGGGGATGTGAAAATATGCGTCCTGCAAGTCCAATGCTACCATCCAGTCTCCGGGGTCTAGGGCAGCTAAGACCTGAGCCAAAGTCAGCATCTTGAACTTCTCCTTCCGGAGGAAGCTGTTGACGTTCCGCAGGTCCAAGATAGGGCGTAGGCCCCCTTTGCCCTTCTTGGGAACCAGAAAGTAGTGGGAGTAACAACCACACCCTACTTCTGGCCAAGGAACGCGCTTGATGGCCCCCTTGGCCAAGAGGGCCGTAACTTCCTCTTGCAGAAGTTGCAAGTGACCCCTGACATACGGTGGTACTGCGGTGGCATGGCTGGAGGGGTCGCCTCAAAGGGGAGGGGAGTAGCCCCTTCGGACGATTTGCATTACCCACCTGTCCGATGTGATGGTGCGCCAGTGGAGGAGGTGATGGCGAACCCTACCCCCCACTGGCGTCAAATGGGCCTGAAAGATCGAACTAGGAAGGCTTTGAGGCGGATGCTGCGGGGGTGGATGTGGACTGGCCTCGCCGCTGTCCCCTGGCACCGCCACGGTGGTTACCACGTCCGCCACCACGCTGGTGTGCGGCCCGTGGCTGGCAGGACGTGAAGGGGCGCCCCTTCCTTGGCCACGAAAGGCAGAAGTTTGCTGGCGCTTGCCCGACAGGCCCAAGGACTTGGCCGTATCCCTGGAGTCCTTGAAACGCTCAAGCGCACTGTATGCCTTGTCGCCAAAGAGGTGACGGCCATCAAACGGCATGTCCATGAGTGAGTTCGGGACATCAGCCGAAAAGTTGGCGGACCTCAGCCAGGCATTGCGGAGAACCGCCACCGTTGTGGAAATCACCCTGCCCAGCGAGTCCTTGGTATCCAGCCCACATCGAATAGAGTACCGTGCTGCATCTCGCCCTTCCGCAAGAGCTTGAGCGAGTTTTCCCCGGGCCTCCTTCGGGAAATTTGGCAGCACGTCCACGACCGTGTCCCACAGAGAGAGGGTATAACGGCCCGAAAGGCAAGCGGTGTTGACCGACCGCAACCCCAAACTAAATGAGGAGAACAGCTTCTTACCAAACTGCTCATACCTTCTGGATTCCCGATCAGGTGGAGCAGTCGGGAATGCGGTCTGGGAGTGAACGGATAACCAGGCTCTCTGGGGTGGGGTGGGTGGACAGGAAGCTAGGGTCGCTCAGGGCTGGGCGGTGGTGTCTGGCCACGTTCGGGACCAGGTGCCCAACAGAACGTCAGTAAGGGCCTCATTAAACGACAGTAGAGGCTCCGAAGAGCCTTCCTGCAGTTTAAGGACCTCGGTGAGGAGGTTAGTCCTCACGGCCGCGACGGGGAGCTCAAGAGCCAAGGCCTTGGCCGCCCTCGTCAACACCACGCTGTAAGCAGCCCCCTCCTCCGTAGCCACGGTAGGAGGGGAGACAAATCCAGTGTCGGGCGAAGTGTCCAGACCACTGGCTTCCCCTAGCTCAACTGCCCAGTCCTGATACGACTGGCACTCCAGTGCCAGAGGGCCTCAGACCCCTCCCAATCCTCCTCGCCTCCCATCTCCTGATAGTCAGGTACAAAGGATAGGGCCGGATCATCAAAGAAATGCTCTTCTCTCGGCGTCGAATGCGGATCTGGACCGGAGGAGGGACCGGTGACGACGTCGTCCGGGGACGGCGTTGAGGGCGACACCCTGGGGTTCGGCGCCGGCGGAGGAGTCTTAAGGTCAACCAGCGGCGACCCGGACCCGGATCCAGCGGGGCCCTGCGGCAGCCGAAGTCCCCGGCCCGCTTGGGCTCCCAGTCGAGGCCGCAGGGCCTGAAGCCGCCACAGCGGGACCCGACGTAGAAGAGAGCGACCTCATGGCCATGAGGAAGGCATCGATCTCCTCCGGTGTCGCGTTCAGCCCAGGGACCGGTGGGTATGGAGCTGGGTATGGAGTTGGCCGCGGCGCCTGCGGAGTCGCGTGGGCGGTGTCGCCCGAACCCCCGGCCGCATCGCGCGAGCATTGGAAGAGCGATGTCGTCTCTTCAACTTCTTGTGCCTCTTACCTGAGGACTTGGAGCCCGACGAATGGTGTCGACTCGCCGAGCTGCGATGACTGTGGCCCCGCGACCGGTCCTTCGACCTCCTCCTCGACCGGGACCGTGAACAGCAGCAGGGCCGACTGCCGGAGCTCGAGGCGCTTACGGGACCACTCCCGCCTAGCCTTCGACGTCAAGGCCCGGCAGTTGGGTCACGACTTGTCGTCGTGGTCGGTGTAGGAGAGTGGGGTCTGCAATCCTATGGTCACCTCATATTTTCGCTTTTTGCTTCACTGGTTTACGACTTTCCCTGGCTGTGGGCCTGTGTGAGAAGTTGGACTGATATATGATGCTCACTAGTTCTAGTGATCACCTTGTATCAGTCCAAACAACCCTTATGGTGATTGGTTGTAAGTCAACCTTATAGACCAGCTATCCTAATGGTAGCATGGACAAAGCAGTCTTAGGCTAAACTCTTTTGGCATGTGAAGCCAGCTGTTTTACCACAATATAACCCCTTGAATACCAGATGAAAGGACACCACACAGGTTGTTATGAAAATAAACACTATATTTATTAATAACAACACCTCTGAACTCTTTATGAGGTCAGAGGGCTAAGCACATGACAATCTCTTAAGAAAAATACGACAAGTTGCACAAAATTACAATGGTGCCCTAGGGGCACAACAAACCATATACTAAGTAAGTGGAATGTGAAAGTCGATAGAAAGAATGGAGCTGTCTAGAGGCTGTAGGATCGCTGGGACCACGCTACACTAACACTAGGTAAGTAATAGGAGGCCCACGGAACGCGTGTGCAGAGTGTGAACTCACATGCGAGATGCGTAACAACGTCTATGGACAGTACAGTTCAAGTTAAAGGTGAGTACGGACAATCCTGACTAGTTAGGACTAAAACGACTGTGAAACTGGACACTAGGACAGTTAAACTACCCTTGAGCACCGAAATGCTCTCTTTACCTCACCCACGGGCTGCGGGTGCATAGGTGTCAAAGTGTGTTGGGTTCTCGCGTTGAAGTCTATGGAGCCTGGAGGAAAAGATGCTGCAGGCGACCAGGTGGAAGATGTCCGGTGCGATCCAAGGGTGGATCGGTGAAAAAGAGGACCTGAAAGCAGAGGGGACAGTGTTCAAAGTCACTAGCCAGTGACCGGTGTGGAACCAGGAAGGAACCAGCTGTCGTTGTCGCGATCAGGTGAAGAGTGGACGCTTGACTCTGCAGCCACGTGGACCAGGAGGTGTCTTCGACGACCAGGATGGAGGCACGAGCTGTCCCACGCAGGCTCTCGCTGTCGGCCGTGTCAGATCCGGGATTGGAGTCAACAGGCCTTGGCAAAGGCAACCCACGCGGTGAGTGGAGAAAGCGTCTGGTGTGGACTAGGAGAGTCCGGGGTGCCCCTCTTTTGGAAGGGAGCAAGGGCCAGTCTGGAGCAACCAGACCAGCAGTGAAGATTCAAAGGTTCGTCGTCTAGGAGGCCACTAGCCAGCCGGCAAGTGACCAAACAACGCGTTGAGCAGCAAACAAGCAGAAGGGCCCCACGCAGATCTCGTGGAAGCTGGAGGGCTGATCTTCGGTGCAGGGGCTGCTCGGGGCTGGGGCTTCTCAATCCCCAAAGCACTTGGTCGAGTTTACCTCGGGAGTCGTGCTGGAAGC
Organism: Lissotriton helveticus; assembly: GCF_964261635.1. Classification (NCBI taxonomy): domain Eukaryota; kingdom Metazoa; phylum Chordata; class Amphibia; order Caudata; family Salamandridae; genus Lissotriton; species Lissotriton helveticus. The sequence goes on along the minus strand of NC_136063.1, from coordinate 703,206,139 downwards.
GAAGTGCAGGTTCGTTCAAGATGGCCGGTCCCACGTGTCTCGTCGCACCCACGGGTCTCAGCTTTGCTGCAGATGTGGGTTGAGGTCGGAGAGGTCTGGGAATCCGGGTCTCGTTGGGCTCTGAAGTCTGGATCCTCGAGGGAAGACGACAAAGTGAAGCCGCTGGACGCTTGATGGTGCCTGCAGTTGCAGGGTGGACACTCCTTGTCCACAAGGGAGATTCTTCAGTCTTCTGTGGAGCAGAACGTCGAAGTCCAGAGTTTCTCCTTGTAGAATTGTTCAGGATAATCTAATCTGGAATGGGACCAGCTCCTACCTTTATTCTCCTAAAGGGGGCTGCACTACTGACTAGGTCCCTCCCCTGAGTGGGACCAGGAAGGGGGGTGGCTAAACCCCCTATCCTTTGTCCGGTTTCCCGCCAGAGCTGGGGCAGGGATGCTCCAGCAACTGGTTTGAACCGCTGTATGCACAGGACACCTTGTGTGCCCCAGGCATGTCTCATTCCTTTCAGGCTTCCCTACCTCAATACACAAAATCCTGTCTGGGGTGGTGCTAGACCTCCCAAGGCAGGAAACCCTTTGTCCAAGCCTCCCTCGCTGGAAGGACTCCCAGCAGCAGGAGGTCAGACTTGTGTCTGTGGTGGCAGCAGCCATTTTGTGATGCCAAGGCTCGAGTTAACTTTAACCGGGGTTCACAGTTACATACATGTCGTGGCCCTCTAGAAGGGTGGAATGCTATCCCTGTCGCCAGAATTGGCGAGGGGGTAGTATTCCAATTCGTATGACACCGTACTCGACATGTTTTGATAATGTTATACCAGAGTTAGCATTTAACCGCGAGGTTGATAATGCACTTAAGAGTATATGGTATAGCGTTATCATGGAACAGCTATTAGGACTTCGTTCCGCAAGCTGCAGACGGGCTCAGCTCATGCCAGAGCACCATCTCACATAATTCCAAGCACTCTGCCTTCAGGATTGATAAGGCCTGCCATAGGAGTGACTGATAGGAATATATGTGTCCATTTTGGGGTTAGATATAGGTATACTATATCTACAGCAAAGGGTGAGTACACCACCTTGCCCCAGCTGTCGTGCAGCCAGTTGTGTCAGTTTTTAGATGGCCAGCCAGGGGTGGCATAATACATGCTTCAGCCCCTGGTAGGCCCTGGGTACACCTATGCCCTGGATACCTAAGGTACACTGTACAGGGACTGATAAGGTGGCCCAGTACCAATTTGTAAATGCACCTAAAGTACATGGTTGTCAATTTAGAGAGAGAAGAGCTAGGCTGTGGGACAGCTCCATTCCTTCTATCGACTTTCACATTCCACTTACTTAGTATAGGGCACCATTGTGATTTTGTGCAACTTATCGTATTTTTCTTAAGAGATTGTCATGTGCTTAGCCCTCTGACCTCATAAAGAGTTCAGAGGTGTTGTTATTAATAAATATACTGTTTATTTTCATAACAACCTGTGTGGTGTCCTTTCATCTGGTATTCAAGGGGTTATATTGTGGTAAAACAGCTGGCTTCACATGCCAAAAGAGTTTAGCCTAAGACTGCTTTGTCCATGCTACCATTAGGATAGCTGGTCTATAAGGTTGACTTACAACCAATCACCATAAGGGTTGTTTGGACTGATACAAGGTGATCACTAGAACTAGTGAGCATCATATATCAGGCCAACTTCTCACAGTCGGCCCCAAGGCAATGCAGGCACCGACGGTGGGGGTCGGTAACCGACATCAGGCGGTTACAATCGGCACAGGGTTTGAACCTGGGCATCACTATCGGCACCGAGAGTCTACCGACTCGAAAAAGGATCCAAATAGTTAGTCAAAAAGTGACTAAGAAGTACTGCTTTTTCCGGATCTGCGCTTGCTGGTGCGGAAAAAAGAACTGGCGTCAGCGCGCGATGGCGGCGTCTAAGTACTCCGACAACGTCATTTTGGCGCCAACGACGCCGACGACGGACGCGGAGCCGCAGACGACGCCTACCGATGTGCAGGGGTACTTACGCAAAACTTTCCGGATCCAGTCTGACGCCTGGGGACATTCTAAGGTAAGGAATCTAACACTAACCTGTTTCTTTCAGATTGAGACTTTTACCGGTGGGCGAGCGACGCCCATGAGGCCATGGCGAGGGACGATGCCACAACTGGAATCGGCGGCTTGTGACCCCTACTGATATAGGGGACAGAGGCGGGGACAAGACTGATCTGGACAAGTGGGCCGAAAGCAATTTCTTCCGGCGCTCCAGCCGGGACTTCGGCTTAAGATGCTAACAAGCTTCGCAGTCCATGGAATCATGATGCTCACACAAACACAAATACTTTGCAAGGGAATACTTGAAAGGCATTGTGAGAAACTTGTATGAAGGCACTGGGTGATGGGGAGGTCTAACTGCTAGCAAAACTGAACGGAAAGCATTAGGCGACGGGGAGGTTTGGACTGCTCGTAAATTGGGAATGTGGCAATGATGTAAAGAGGGAGAAGAAACCGTTTGTGACTCAGATACTTTCATAATGTACAGATTTGTGGCGGAAAGCGCTTTAAATGAACAAATGTTTTTTGGAATCGTGCAATAGATGTAATCATATGAGGTCAGCAGTTGGGAATGCTATATTTAAGTGGACGAACGCATTTTGTGACTGAGGTTATTTTTATCTGTTTACAGAAACCCCCGAAGAAGGGCGTCAAGCCCGAAATGCATTGGGTATTTGTTCAATAAACGCTGCCTGGAATGAATTCATGCTTTAGTCCTGCTCATTCCTAAAGTCTGGATAGACATGGGTTGAACAGTAAAAACTCGAAAATAGCATATACACTTATGCGTGTGGACTCGAATTAAAACAGTAGAATAAGAATGATAAAATTGAAAATTACGGAGTAAAATGGATGATTTTTGGAAAAATCGGTGAATAATTATGCAATTGTGCGCATTCAGCTGTGCGATTGTTTTTTGGGGGCTAGATGTAGCTCCCACTACAGTGAAATTGTTAACTTTAGTGCCAGTAGGGCATTGGCACGCAATTCAATCAGCACGCAAGTTTTAGAAAAAAAGAAGAAAAGAAATGAAGTTTGGATTAAGAAGGAGTGCATCCTGTTCCCCCACTTACAGTGCAGTTTTTCTAAATATGCCCTACATCAGGATAGCACCCAAAGATGAAGAGAAAGAATATAGATGAAATGAAGGCAACTAAACACGAGTCTGCACGCCAGGAACAACGAAGTGGTTCATTGAAGACAGTGGCAGAGACGCTGAAGAACTCGGACGCTAATGACATTTAACACTTACACTCTATCAGTTGCACATTATGAGGCATACCACTGTTGTACATTGGGGAATTTTCTTTGAATTGCATTGAACGATCATATCCATTTGAATTGCATTATGGGAGCAGTAGTGTTCCATGTACAAAACTTAACGAGTGACACCGGGAGGGCGGGAAATCTGAACCGGGAGCCTGATTGGGAAATTGAAACCAGGGGTTTATAAGAGAGGGTTTTAGGGAGGGAGCGTAATGGGAAGTTCAGACGGAGGTAGAATATACGGCTTTTAACAACAGCAGGCAGGTACGTGATAAGCACAGTGTATTGCTAAGGCATGGTTTGGTAGACTAAGTATAAATGGTGGAGGAGTGGGAGAGGTGTAATTGTTTAATAACCACGGTAGGGAAGCAAACAAGAGGGAAAAGCCGCGGCGGTTTGTACACGGTTCTCTATTTAAAGGTGTATGTAGAGGGTTTTTGCATATGGAAAGGTCTCGAAGGGGCACATGAGTAATACTTTGCAAGGGAATACTTGAAAGGCATTGTGAGAAACTTGTATGAAGGCACTGGGTGATGGGGAGGTCTAACTGCTAGCAAAACTGAACGGAAAGCATTAGGCGACGGGGAGGTTTGGACTGCTCGTAAAATGGGAATGTGGCAATGATGTAAAGAGGGAGAAGAAACCGTTTGTGACTCAGATACTTTCATAATGTACAGATTTGTGGCGGAAAGCGCTTTAAATGAACAAATGTTTTTTGGAATCGTGCAATAGATGTAATCATATGAGGTCAGCAGTTGGGAATGCTATATTTAAGTGGACGAACGCATTTTGTGACTGAGGTTATTTTTATCTGTTTACAGAAACCCCCGAAGAAGGGCGTCAAGCCCGAAATGCATTGGGTATTTGTTCAATAAACGCTGCCTGGAATGAATTCATGCTTTAGTCCTGCTCATTCTTAAAGTCTGGATAGACATGGGTTGAACAGTAAAAACTCGAAAATAGCATATACACTTATGCGTGTGGACTCGAATTAAAACAGTAGAATAAGAATGATAAAATTGAAAATTACGGAGTAAAATGGATGATTTTTGGAAAAATCGGTGAATAATTATGCAATTGTGCGCATTCAGCTGTGCGATTGTTTTTTGGGGGCTAGATGTAGCTCCCACTACAGTGAAATTGTTAACTTTAGTGCCAGTAGGGCATTGGCACGCAATTCAATCAGCACGCAAGTTTTAGAAAAAAAGAAGAAAAGAAATGAAGTTTGGATTAAGAAGGAGTGCATCCTGTTCCCCCACTTACAGCTCACACAAACACCACATGCAAATCGAGTGAGGGTCCGTCGCCGACATCTGACGCGTACAAGAAGAACACGTCTTTAAACCAGAAGGCATTCGCACATTGTTCTCAACGCAAGGCGTTAAAAGAAGGCCTAAAGCAGGCCAAGCATCCAATCCGGATCAGTGTTGCACGCGGAAAAGAAAGAAACTGATGTCAGCGCGCCGGGGTGGGACTTATGTGATCTCGCTGGCATCACGTACCCGGACGTCAGGGCGGAGTCACGCGGTGCCGTCCCACGCATGCAGAGATGCTGTGGCAAAAAAAAATTCCAGATCCAGTCTCACGCCTAGGGATAATTCTACGTTAAGGAATCTGTGACTAGTAATCTCTATCAGAAAATTCCATTACAGGCAATACAGAGTATTCCTACTCTCTCATGCCAAAGGTTTGGAGCAGTGCTTACTTTGTTTTTTTAAAAAGCCAGGGCTCTCGTCAGGAGGTCACTACAGCTTGCACCACATACTGCCCCTGCCATGCTTTCACTGATAGTATAAACACAACAACTAACCATCACACTCCTACAAATGTGACAATTCCGACTATTTCAGGCCTCCAAAGTTATAAGAATGGCGTGGGCGGCAGGTGATAGCCATTTTTAAGGTATATTGAATTAATAATTAACTGTAGTTGCAGTCATCTCTAAATTACCCAAACAGCACCACCTTGAGACATACTGTCACAAGTGCCAGTGTTGACAATCATGTGCCGTGTTAAGCACTGGAAACCACTGTCTCAAATTAAGCACTGGTTTATAGATAGGTGCGTTAGTATGAAAGGTTTCTCCCTGGAGCCCTTTTCTATGTGAAATCACAACACCCCTCCCACCATATCTATGTAATATCTAGTGTTTCTTTTCTACTATTACAAAAACATTTTCTTCTCCCTTTATAGCATGCACTGGGTCTCTTTAGGCATTGTAAACTTAAACTCTTCACTTTTCTCTTATACATATTTAAACTGTACATCTCGTGAGTCTAACACCGGTTGCCAGCAAGCCAGTACAGAGTGATAAATGGTGCAAGATAAAAAAGAGAGAGCAAGGTATCTGAATATGTAACCCCTTCTACCAATAATGCAGGCATATGAGTACACACGCAGCAATTTGAAATGTTCATAACTGAATAATAAGTCTGAACCAAGGTGCATGCCCATTTTTGTCTTCAGTCTCCTTTATCCTGCTTATGATTGCTGGGATGAAGGACCTACCATGTTCTGTCAGAATAATCATTTGCATCGGGCAGAGCCAAAACAATTTGCATAATGCAAGTAGCAAATGCTGTTCCCATGATGACTACAACTATTTGCTGTTCTCTGTCCTTCATCTTCTCTGCTGTACTCAGGCTGCAATGTTATTCTCCATTAACTTTGAGTGATTGACCTGCCCTCCTCAGTTTCTCCTATCTGGGACTTCTTTTCACCCAGTCCAGGAAAGCCTCTGTCAGTGGGCAATATGTCTCTATTGGTCTCCTCTGGTGTCTTTGCTTTCTTTGTATGGAATAGCTTAAATATGTTTTCATTATTATTTGGTTCACAAACATGAAGTACCTTCTTTGTGTGTGATATGTGCAGCCAGGCACACAACTGTTCACATTTTATAGCCATGCTTGAGATCAGAAAAACTTACTAGGGCCCTTTTCATGAGGGCTGCAGAAAGTTGTTTTGGAGCAGGGTTCTTCTTGAGAACCCAGTCCCAGGGCTCCAACTATGGCGGATGAAGGTACAGGGTCAGCTTGCTGGACTTGGCAAGAAATAGAGCGCACTGTGTCAGATGGTTGTTTGTAACGCATCCATCTTAATCACTTTCCACATACATCTGATTACCATATTTTGGTAACAGTTCTTTGAGCAACAGCTTTTACACTCATTACAGCACATCTGTGCGTTGGATAGGCCACAGTCCTTTTTGAAAATATCCATCCCACCACCAAAACACAGTGGTGCCATTAACAAGGTGGGTCAGTTTGATTAAATCAAATTGCAGCCTCAAGAAAGGTCCCATACACTGGAGGAGAATGATTAATTGTAACTATGGTTTGTTTCCCAATGTTATTCTACTGACACACTAAACGGAAAAGTTACGTACCTTTGGTAACACGTTATCTGGTAGACATAGGATCTACCTCAAGATTCCTGATCCTAGAATATTCACCGGGAGCCAGACTGGATCGGGAAATCTTTCCAGCAATACCTCGGCATATCGGTAGAGGGCAAAGTGACTTCATAGTGACGTAGTCTCAGAATGTGACATCAATGGAGTCCGTGTAAGCCCTCCCCGATGCACTGACATCAGTTTGTTTGCGACAATTTTTTTTGTGCCAACAACACGAAGCCACTAGAGAAACAATATCTGGGAACTGCCATGATATCATGAAGCAACAAGTACCGATTAAAAGAACTGTAGTAGTATGCAAAAAGGGGATCTTGGAGACAACAGGGCCCTCTGGTCATGGATGGGATAGGATGGGTGGGCTCGATACGGAATCTACGGCTAGATGCTGTCTCTACCAGATAAGGCGTTTCCGAAGGTAAGAAACTAGTTCATCTGACAAAGACATCTAGCTGCAGATTCCTTATCTTAGAATCAGGTACTCAAGCAATACCATCCTTGGAGGAGGAGATGTGAACTGATTACCAAGGATCCCCAAACAGGAGAAGCTGGTTCAAAAAGAGTAACCAGACCACCGAAAAGTGATAGGTGAAGCAGATGCTCACCAAAAGGACAGATCCCCAAGAAGGACTATTGAAAGTCCGTAGAAAGTAGAACGCTATAGGACAGTAAGAAATATGGTAGAGAACACTTAAAGAGACAGGACCCCCCCCCCCCACACACAAAGGGGAGGGGGGAATGGGCAAACTAAGATCATGGAATGCAGACTGACTAAGGATAATAGCTCCTCGATGTTGCAGCTCAGAACCAATGGAAGGAGCCACAGCAACACATGCAACGAATAAAGAAAAAGAGAACATTGAAGGCAGAAGAGTACCGCTAGGAAAACAACAACAACGGTAAGGAAATCAGTATCACATACAGAACTTCGGAGATATATAGAGGGCATCCTCCAAGTTGGCATGTGCACCAAAAAGTGAGACGCAATTAAAAGGCATATCAATTAAAGTAGTTTCCACAGCCTCCGAAAACCCTGGAAGTATGCAACCATGCATGCTGTTGTAGAGGTATCGAAGAGGCCATAGCCCAACAAACAGAATCAGTGGTATCCGTACCTCTGGGGATGCTAAGAGTGGCAGCTTGTTGCCCATTAAGTACGTGGGGAACAAGAGCATCCCAAGCTTCTTTTGGAAGGGAGGGCAAGAGGCGTTCCATTGAGTCCCACAAGGCATGGGAGAAACGGGTAAGGACTTAAGAAGTGTTCAGAGAGCGCCGGGCAGCACTAGAAGAAGAGAGAATACACCTACTACAAGCATAGAATTTCCTGGCCTCTCTCTCCAGAGGGACAGAAGGGAGAAAAATCAATATATGGGCGGCCAAAGCTGTCTTAATCACAAAGCTCCTAGTAGAGGGATGTCTAAGGAGACACTATGGATCCTCCGGGGGCCGGGTGATGCCTGTGAGAAATAGAGCGACCCACACCGGGCCCTGTTTCAGGTTTAGCTCAAGCATGCAGTAGGGTATCGAAAAGACAGCCACTATAAGAAAGTACAGGCTCAACTTTAGACAGGTCAGGATGTAGAACGCCAAGTAAACGGTCTCTTGACAATTTCACAGAAGGAAGTTGTAAATCCAGAATGACCGAAACTCGATTAAGCATGTCTGCAAGAGCAGAAATTATCTCCGTAGCCAAACCAGGAGTAGACATGATGCTGGAAAAAATTCCAAATCACTGGCATTTCCCTAGACAAGTAACCAGTTAGACTGCATAAGGGGTGGAGCCGTCCCTGAAACCACACCATCTATAGTACTTTCACAACCATGGTCCTCAGAAAGAAAAACCAGAGTAAGGGCGTCTGAGATAAGCGGATCCATTGGCTCCCCATCCAAGGTCATAGCTGAAACCAGTCAATGTCGAGGACACGACGCCTCGATGTCATAAGGAGCGGTGATTGACGTCGACTGCATAACTATGGGGGCCGGAAGGCAAGAGTCAGACTCCGACATTGGAGTCAACAGACCAGAAGCAAGAGCTGAAGGTGGGAGCTTTTGATGGGCTGTGCACCTGCGTCGCTAAGATGTCAAACACAGGAGGCCGCCCTGAAGCCGGAGGAGAAGCCGCTGGTGGGTTCACAGCCACAACCTTATGCACCTCCAAGGGGCCAGAGGGAGGTGAAGATCCAATAATAGAATGGGTTGTCTTGTCTGGGTCAAAGATGCCCAGCCTCAGAATAGGTGGGGAGATGTGGGTGGACCTATGCCGACAACAGAAAAGTGGGGACCAGAAGTAGGCGACAAAGGTGGGCAATGCCACGACTTCGACAGCTGATGCCAAGAATTACTTCCAGACGTCAAAGCAGAATGACGCCTGTGTTAACAGCAACTAGCACTGACGTACGTTCAGTCCATAGAGTGCACAGGGGTTCAAGGACAACAAAAAGACTTTGATGACTGCGACATCTGCGCTGCAAGGAGCTTCATGCAAAGTTCCCTGCGTGCTTCTGGTCGGAGCTGGTGACAGGAGTCACATTCTTCAGAGTTATGGTGCTCACTCAGGCACCACATGCAAACCGATTAAAGGTCTTTGGCAAACATTTGTTGTCCACAGGACTCAAGGCTTGAACCCGTAGGACATCAAGAAGGGAGAAAAAAGGGGCACACTGCTCTGTCGCCGAAGGCATGTTAAGTAGGCCAGAGGAACTGCAGTGCGGATCTGAATTGTTGGCGGAAAAAGAAGAAACTGATGTCAGCACGTCGGGGGAAGGGCTTATATGGATTTCACTGACTTCACATTCAGAGACAATGTCGCTACGGAGTCGCTCAACGCCCTCTAATGACATGAAGAGGTACTGCTGTAAAGATTTCCGAATCAAGTCTGCCTCGTGGGGAGGATTGTAAGATAAGGAATATACATCTAGATGTCTCTATCAGATGTTATGAACAATAATCTTAAATAACTTTCCATAATTTATTGGTCCATATCTGTCATCATATCTCTTCCTTAGATGGTGGGTCCATGGAACAACTTAGTCATCCGTATCAATAAGGCATTTGGAGATATCATTGTTCCCATCATTTTCACCCACACTCCCAAATTCACTGTGTCTTCAACCCTTCTTTACCCATTCACTCTTTTGCTCCAACTCTATGTTCACCTGTATGTTCCTGACCTCCTCAAAATTCTGTGCAGAGACATTCGGGACTATCACTCAAGCAAATACAGTGGCGGGTCCCGCGAGTGCATTCAAAACATGAAAACGAGCCACAGCATCTACAAAATGATTACCTCCTAAGATTTCATCTGATTCTTCCTGGTGTGCTACACACTACACAACAGCTATTTGGGCTCATATTTGCAGAGCTTCCCAACAAATCAAACACACAAATGTGCATTGGTACCAGAAGAACCAGAAGTCATGAACACTCTCTGTGGCCAAAACTGGACAAAATCATGGACCACTCCAAACAAAATAATAACCTGAAATCAGGAAAAATTATTACATTGACATTTTTGGACTGATAGCAGTCCCTTGTGAGACCTTCAAGTTCAGCTGTGTGGGTGGATCATAAATTTGATAAAGAAGAAGACTCAAACTTTTCATCTGTAAAGTACGAGTTACTTACCTTCTGTAACGATGTATCTGGTAGAGACGATTCTAACTGCAGATTTCTTAACGTAGAATTATCCCCAGGCATGAGGCTGGATCCGAATTTTGTTTGCCTAGCATCCCTCGCGCCGGGGGGGCGGCATCACGCGACTCCGCCCTGACGTTGTCCGCGTACGTGACGTCAGCGAGGTCACAAGTCTCACTCCGGCGCGCCTATGTCTATTTTCTTCATAGAATTTTTCCACACCAAAACGCGGAGACATCAGACAAAACTGTGACAGTATGGGAACAGTGTAGGAACAGCGCGCATAAGTGCAGATACATAGAAAGGGAATGGTGAGGACAACACCATAAGGGGCAGTGTCGGACACAGCAGCACCTAAGGGCAGGGACTAGATTAAGAACAAAGCACCGCCCTGATCAGCATACCTGCCAGTACGGAAAGAGCCCCCCTAAAGACAAAGAGCATATAAAGTCCTGATAACATGTAGCAGAACTACAACCCCAATTGATAACAATGAAGGGGATCCAGTCCGGAACAAACCCCAGAACAGCCCTAGCGCAGAATCTGACATCCCCCATGAGGAACAAGGGCAGAGGCCCAGCCGAAAGGCCCGAACCCAGAGGGCAGCAGAGAAGCATAGGGGCCACAACCCCTAGCACTGAAAGGGGGAGAGGGACCGGGGGTGGGGAGTTGAAAGTAGCCCCAACCTGGAGCAACCAGAGTGTAAGGGCACAGAAGCACCTGTAAACCTATCCCCCAAAGACCAAAGGGAGCAATCAGAACAAATAACAGGAGAACATTCTGCCAAAAAAGAGCAAAGGAAGGCACTCACAGAAGCCATAGCCACCCACATGGAGGTGAGTGCAGAAGACCAAGCCAAAGGCCCTCGCAGAACGGTGAGGAAGGGCGGGTCGTGAAGGAATCTGCTGCTAGAATCGTCTCTACTGGATACATCGTTACCGAAGGTAAGTAATTCGTACATCTGATAGAGACTACTAGCCATAGATTCCTTAATGTAGAATAGATTCCCTAGCCATCCCCAAGGGGGAGGAGGGTCTGCGAGAGGACCCCACCAGCCTGGACATAATAGAGAGTCCCACAGGGGATGAGGCCAACGAACAAGGAAAAGTACCCTGACCCCCCCCACCCCCCAGGCAAGGGGAACCCCTGCATCCAGAAGACCCCCAACCCCAGAGGGGATGCGGGAAGAAAAGAAGAGAGGCAGCCCGCCATCAAGCAGCAGGAGAAACGAGGGCAAGGCTAAAGGAGGCCAAAGAGCCCCACACACATGCAGGATATCAAGAATCTCCACCAGGAGCCCCAATGCCCAAGCAATGAAGAGGAGCACCTAGGAAGAAGAACAGCCTAGAGACTCCAAGAAAAAGAGGTAGAGTGAAGGCAAGCCCTCCCCTCCCCCCACCGGGAACACCCAGTGAAGAGGGCAGCCAAGCCCATCACAGCCGGAAGGTAATGGACAAGACAGAACGGGGCCTTCGGCAATAAGGCAGGCGGGTAGCGTGAGGTCGCCCAGGGGAAACCGCCCAACACCCCGCAGGGACAGACAGCGCCCGAGGAGGCACAAGAAACTCAACAAACTACAGAACCACTGCAACCCCAGGGAGGAGAGGGAGAACTGAAGACAGGGCCCACTGGAAGAGAGTCGAACACACTCCAGCCTCAAGCAGCGGACAAGGCAAGGACGACTGTCCCGCTAAAGTGCCAGAAAACACAATGATGCAAAAGAACAGCAGGTCGGCACCCCAGGCACAGCCCGCTGCAGACAACAGCACGGAATGGTGCACCCAGAACAAGTCAGACGCCAGCTGAAGACAGAGGCCAGGAAGGCCAAGAAGGCCCCGGACACACTTCAAGGGAGAAGTCCGCACACACGGCCCAAACAACAAAATAACCAGAACCAGGCAAAGCTATGACGTAAGGCTGCAGACAGCAGGTCAGACCAGGCTAGCAACGCAGCGACCCCGGAGAAGGACAGCCGGGGGCGCAGCTTGAGCCATACCAAAACCTCATCAAAAGGAACGCACCTGCGACATACTGTGACGCCACGGAGAGCAGAGGCCCGAAGGCAACCCCACCTCCCCAGCACATGACAGAGCTATATAATAGCTACCGGAACCCCACACAGGGCAAGTTATGTCCCAAGACATGGGAACCCTCTTAAAAAACTTTCAACAGCAAAGGAAAAACAGAAAAGACCTGAGGAGAACGCGCAGACGGCTTGCCAATTAGCCAATAAGAACCACAGAAGGCCTAATCTCAGGGACAACACGGCTCAGCAAAAGCCCAGAATCACAACTCAAAAAGGGGGAGCCGAACCAGCAGCTAACAGCACTTCAGTCCTAACCAAAGGACTTGAATGCACAATAATCACACAGAACACAGGGGCAAACCGCCCCAACAGAATAACACCTCCCAAAACCCAGATCAACTCCCAGGTCACTGAGGGGAGGAAGGAGGAGGCCGAAGCCCCACCAAGAGCCTCTGAATGGCCGAGTCCGCAGGGGCGTGGAACAAAAGATCGCCATCCAAAGGAATGTCTACCAGCCGCTCTCGAACGTTCTCTGGGAACACACTGTCCCGAAGCCAGGCATGTCGACAAAGTGTGACTGAAGAAGCCATGGCACGACCAAGCACCTCAGAGATGTCCAGAGCGGAGCGAAGAATAAACGCCGCCAGCTCCCGGCCATCTAACATTTGGTGCCGCAAATCCATGCAGGCACCTTCCTGAGAAGCAGCAGACATAAGGGAGTCTGCTGAGTCCCACAAGGAAGAAGTGGCCCTAGCCAAAACGCAAAGAGTGTTAAGGGCCCTCAGCGCCGCACTGGAGGAGGCGAACATGTTGCGCCCCGAGGAGTCGAGCCAGCTGGTTTCCCGCGACAGGGGAGACAACAGCGGTGGCAGATAGGGGAAGGCATTCTGCAAAAGTATTCTGCAAAAGAGGACCCCTGGTAGAAGGGTGTAGCGAAAGACACACAGGATCACGCGGCGCCGGATGGTGGCGGTGCAAAAGGTGTTGTGGCGGTGCAGAAGGTGTTGGGGCACTGGGTCCAAGCCCCCAGAAGAGAAGAATGGAGCGAACTCTAAAAGGGAAGCAGCAGCTCCTTACCACCAGAACCCTGATGGAGGACCTCCAGAAGATGATCCGTGGGAAAATGGGTAAGATTCCTACAGCCGTGGAAACAGTGCGAGCAAAGGCAGCACCCGCCTCCGTAGGGCCCCGTGGTGCAAGCTAAGGCGGCCCTCCCCCAAGCCAACCTGAGAAAGGAAGGGCCAGGTCCGAAAAGGAGGAAGAGGGACCGAGGAGTCTGGGACATGCGGCGTCTCTGGCAAAAAAACTAGAAATCGCTGAACCTCTGGAGAAGAGGAGGCGTCGAAGACGAGGCAACAACCCGACGTCGCCTGGTGCCGTAGAGTCCACAATCTGAGGCAGAACATCGTTGTCCGAAGCCAGGGGAAACCCCGGAACGAGCTCTGCCACAGCACACGGTGCAGGAGACTAAGGCTGAGCCGGGGTAGCGAAGGAACGGCGCCGGAAAGGCGCTGACCCGACCTCCGATGAGGCAGCCGCCTGCGTGGAGGGACGAGAGGGACCCGGGGAAGGACGAGGGGTATCCACCGGCCGTGGCCATGACGGGACTAGATGGGCTCACCGCCAGCCCCTGTGGCGCCGCCAGCATCTGTCGGCACCTAAGCGGCGTCGCCTCGGACGAGGCCACCGCCCATCCCGATTGCCGAGTGGGACTCGGGGATGCGACCCGAGCCAAGGTGACCTCCCGTGACACCACAGGGACTCCCGCAGGAGTTTGCGGCTAAGCAGAGGCGCCATGATCCGAAGGAAGGACCCCCGAAAGGCCGCACCCCAACGGCACTACATCCTCCGAACCTGGACCTGAGCCAGTCGGCGCCAGAGCCACCGGCAACGCCGCAGAGGGCCCCACACACAGCAAGGGATCCGCAGACACCACAGGAGGGGAAGAGGCGGAGGAGGAGAAGCCAGCGAGGCCTGCAAGGTTGCCGCATATGTCTCCATCTGGGCTCTAGACACCCCCACACCGGCAAACGGCAGATAGGGGGACGACACGCAGGGCCGCACCACCCGCGGAGAGCCCGTGCCTCCAACAGGCCGGGAACCAGGCCTCTGGGACAAACTGCGACACTTACCAACAGGCAAGCGGCGCCCTTGTGGCTTGGGAGAAGGCCGATGCCGAAAACAGAGGCGACGATCCCTGAAGTACAAGTTACTTACCTTCGGTAACGATGTATCTGGTAGAGACGATTCTAGCAGCAGATTCCTTTTATGTAGAATTATCCACAGACGTGAGACTGCACGCGGGGACAGTACCGCGTGACTCCGCCCTGACGTCGTCCGCGGACGTGACATCAGCGAGGTCACTTAAGCCCCACCCCGGCGCGCTGACATCAGTTTTCTTAAGAGAACTCTTCCACGCCACAATGCAAAGCCATCACAAACGAAAACTGTTAGAATATGGGAACAGTGTGCGAAACAGCAGATAAACAGAAAGGAAAGAAGCAAATGGAGGGGAATAGCCCATTCGGAAAAGTGCCAGGCACTGTGGCATCGAAAGTCATAGAAGGGAAGAGCAGTGACAGCCACAACATTCTCCCTGGAGACAGGAAAAGCATATGAAAAACTGTGCAGCAAACAAAGAAGCCTGCAACCACAGTCCATTAACAGTGAAAGACAGAAGAGTAACGACAATTTACCCCAAGACAACACCACCAGGGTGAGTCGCGCCCCCTGAAAGGAGCCAAGGTTGAGGCCCAGCAAAAGACCCCAACACAGAGGACTGCACATGAGTCAAACTCCAAACAAGGAAAAACGAAGGGGAAATATGAGAAGGCCCCACACTGGAAGCACCAGAGTGTAGGGACGCTGGAGCACCCATCAACCTACCAGTCACGTACCAGAAGGGAGTAATGGATGCAACTCCACCAAATAAGCATCCCGCCAGGGAGGAGTGAAAGAGGCACTCGCATAAGACCAAGCACCCAGAGGCAGCCGAGTGGGGAAGAGCAAGCGAAGGGCTCTCGCAGAATGGGGAGGAAGGGCGGGTCGTGAAGGAATCTGTGGCTAGAATCGTAACCAGATACATTGTTACCGAGGGTAAGTAACTTGTACATCTGACAGAGACTACTAGCCGCAGATTCCTTAACGTAGAACAGATACCCAAGTGATACCCATGGGGAAGGAGGGTCTGCAAGAGGACCCTGTGAGAAGTTGGCCTGATATATGATGCTCACTAGTTCTAGTGATCACCTTGTATCAGTCCAAACAACCCTTATGGTGATTGGTTGTAAGTCAACCTTATAGACCAGCTATCCCAATGGTAGCATGGACAAAGCAGTCTTAGGCTAAACTCTTTTGGCATGTGAAGCCAGCTGTTTTACCACAATATAACCCCTTGAATACCAGATGAAAGGACACCACACAGGTTGTTATGAAAATAAACAGTATATTTATTAATAACAAACACCTCTGAACTCTTTATGAGGTCAGAGGGCTAAGCACATGACAATCTCTTAGGAAAAATACGACAAGTTGCACAAAATTACAATGGTGCCCTAGGGGCACGGCAAACCATATACTAAGTAAGTGGAATGTGAAAGTCGATAGAAGAAATGGAGCTGTCCAGAGGCTGTAGGATCGCTGGGACTACGCTATCCTAACTTTAGGTAGGTAATAGGAGGCCCACGGAACGCGTGTGCAGAGTGTGAACTCACACGCAAGATGCGTAACAACGTCTATGGACAGTACAGTTCAAGTAAAAGGTAAGTACGGACAATCCTGACTAGTTAGGACTAAAACGACTGTGGATCTGGACACTAGGACAGTTAAACTACCTTTGAGCACCGAAATGCTCTCGTTACCTCACCTACGGGCTGCGGGTGCATAGGTGTCAAAGTGTGTCGGGTTTCCGCGTTGAAGTCTATGGAGCCTGGAGGAAAAGATGCTGCAGGCGACCAGGAGGAAGATGTCTGGTGCGATCCAAGGGTGGATCGGTGAAGAAGAGGACCTGAAAGCAGAGGGGACAGTGTTCAAAGTCACTAGCCAGTGACCGGTGTGGAACCAGGAGGGAACCAGATGCTGTCGTCGCGATCAGGTGAAGAGTGGATGCTTGTCTCTGCAGCCACGTGGCCCAGGAGGTGTCTTCGACGACCAGGATGGAGGCACGAGCTGTCCCACGCAGGCTCTCGCTGTCGGCGGTGTTGGATCCGGATTCGGGCGTCAACAGGCCTTGGCAAAGGCAACCCACGCGGTGAGTGGAAACTGCGTCTGGAGTGGACCAGGAGGGTCCAGGGTGCTCCTCTTTTGGAAGGGAACAAGGGCCAGTCTGGAGCAACCAGACCAGCAGCAAAGATTCAAATGTTCTTCGTCTAGGAGGCCACTAGCCAGCCGGCAAGTGACCAGACAACGCGTCGAGCAGCAAACAAGCAGAAGGGCCCCACGCAGATCTCGTGGAAGCTGGAGGGCTGATCTTCGGTGCAGGGGCTGCTCGGGGCTGGGGCTTCTCAATCCCCAAAGCACTTTGTCAAGGTTACCTCAGAAGTCGTGCTGGAAGCGAAGTGCAGCTTCTTTCAAGATGGCCGGTCCCACGTGTCTCGTCGCACCCACGGATCTCAGCTGTGCTGCAGATGTGAGTTGAGGTCTGGGAATCCGGGTCTCGTCGGGCTCTGAAGTCTGGATCCTCGAGGGAAGACGACAAAGTGAAGCCGCTGGACGCTTGATGGTGCCTGCAGTTGCAGGGTGGACACTCCTTGCCCACAAGAGAGATTCTTCAGTCTTCTGTGGAGCAGAACGTCGAAGTCCAGAGTTTCTTCTTGTGAAAGTTGTTCAGGATAATCTAACTTGGAATGGGACCAGCTCCTACCTTTATTCTCCTAAAGGGGGCTGCACTACTGACTAGGTCCCTCCCCTGGGTGGGACCAGGAAGGGGGGTGGCTACACCCACTATCCTTTGTCCGATTTCGCGCCAGAGCTGGGGCAGGGATGCCCCAGCAACTGGTTTGAACCGGTGTATGCACAGGACACCTTGTGTGCCCCAGGCATGTCTCATTCCTTTCAGGCCTGTCCTACCCAATACACAAAATCCTGTCTGGGGTAGAGCTAGCACCTCCCAAGGCAGGAAACCCTTTGTCCAAGCCTCCCTCGCTGGAAGGACTCCCAGCAGCAGGAGGTCAGACTTGTGTCTGTGGTGGCAGCATCCATTTTGTGATGCCAAGGCTCGAGTTAACTTTAACCGGGGTTCTCAGTTACATACATGTCGTGCCCCTCTAGAAGGGTGGAATGCTACCCCCGTCGCCAGAATTGGCGAGGGGGTAGTATTCCAATTCGTATGACACCTTACTCGACATGTTTTGATAATGTTATACCAGAGTTAGCATTTAACCGCGAGGTTGATAATGCACTTAAGAGTATATGGTATAGCGTTATCATGGAACAGCTATTAGGACTTGGTTCCGCAAGCTGCAGACGGGCTCAGCTCATGCCAGAGCACCATCTCACATAGTTCCAAGCACTCTGCCTTCAGGATTGATAAGGCCTGCCAAAGGAGTGACTGATAGGAATATATGTGTCCATTTTAGGGTTAGATATAGGTATACTATATCTATAGCAAAGGGTGATTACACCACCTTGCCCCAGCTGTCTTGCAGCCAGTTGTGTCAGTTTTAGATGGCCAGCCAGGGGTGGCATAATACATGCTTCAGCCCCTGGTAGGCCCTGGGTACACCTATGCCCTGGATACCTAAGGTACACTGTACAGGGACTGATAAGGTGGCCCAGTACCAATTGGTAAATGCACCTAAAGTACATGGTTGTCAATTTAGAGAGAGAACAGCTAGGCTGTGGGTCTGATTAGCAGGCCCACAGCAAGGGAAAGTCGTAAACCAGTGAAGCAAAAAGCAAAAATTTGGGGTGACCATAGGATTGCAGACCCCACTCTCCTACAGACCCCACCAGCCTGGACATGACAGAGGGTCCTATAGGGGACGAGTCCAACAGACAGGGTGAGGAGTCCTGTCCCCCCAGGCAAGGGAAAACCCCTATAGGCAGAACACCACCGATCCCAAAGTGGATGCAGAAAGAAGAAGAAGAAGCCTGTTCACACTCAGCAGAGGAAGAAGGGCAAGGCAGAGGAGGCAGAAGCACCCCACGCCTACATCAGTCAACAAAAACCTCGATCCAGGGCCAAGGTCAGGAAGAGGAAGAAGATCAACCTAGAGACCCCAAAGAAACGAGGCAGAAGGAAGGCAAGTCCCCGTCCCCCCACCCGGGAACACATCCCGCGAAGAGGGCAGCTGATCCCGCCACAGCTAAAAGTCAGGAGACAAGACAGAACAGCGCCTGCAGCAAGACAGCAGGCAGAGGCAGAAAGAGCAGCCCACGGACACCCAGGAAGACCAGGCAGTGGGCGCCTGAAAGAGGGAGGAACAGAAATACAGCCCCCAAGACAGAGAGCTAAAAGGCAATGAAGGCCCCGGACACACCCCAGAAAAGAGCCTGCACACACAACACAAAAAGTCGTGGAACCAGAGCCATGACGCCAGGCCGCAGATGGCAGCGCAGACCAGGCTAACAATGCAGCGACCCCGAAGAAGGATACCCCGGTGCGCCGCCAAAGGCATTCCAACCACCCAGAAGGAAATTGCACCTGCAAAGTACTTAAACGCCTGGGAGAGCAGAGGCCCGAAGGCGACCACAATCTCCAAGCACAAAACAAGCTATATAATAGCTACCATTACCCCACCTAGGGTATGTTAGTCCCAAGACATAGGAACCCTCTTAGGAAGAAACTTCTGCAGCAGAGGACAACAGAAAGAACCACAGTGAAAAATTCCCCGTAGAAGGCTTGACAAGCAGCCAAAAGCAAACGATAGAAGGCCTAATCTCAGGGCCAACCTGGTGCAGATAAATCCAAGCAAAAACAGACCTAAAAAAGGGCCGGCCAGCAGCAAACAGAGCCACAGTCCCAATAAAGAGGACTCGTAGGCACATGAATCACACAGATCACACAACTGGGGCGACCCGCCCCAACGAAAGTACAGGTCCCAAGAACCAGATCAATCTACAGGTCACTGAGGGGGAGGAGAAGGAGGATTAGGAGGACGAAGCCCCGCCAAGAACCTCCTGATGGCTGAGTCTGCCGGGGCGTGGAACAAAAGAGTGCCATCGAAGGGAAGATCCACCAGGAATTTCCGAACATTTTCCGGGAACACATTGTCCCGGAGCCAGGCATGGCGGCGAAGGGCAACCGAAGACTCCATAGCACGACCCAGCACCTCCGAGATGTCCCGAGCAGAGCGGAGAATAAATGCCGCCAGCTCCCGGCCATCTAACGCGCAGTGCCGCAAGTCAACACCAGCACCCTCCTGAGAAGCTGCAGATCCAAGGGACTACGCCGAGTCCCACAAACAAGAGGTGGCCCAAGCCAACACACACAAAGTGTTAAGGGCCCGCAGAGCTGCACTGGTCGAAGCAAACATATTGCGTCCCCAAGAATCCAGTCAACGGGCCTCCCGTAATGGTGGAGAAAACAGTGATGGCAGGGAGGGGAAGGCAGTCCGCAAAAGGGGCCCACTGGCAGAAGGGTGGAGGGAAAGGCACGCCGGGTCACGCGGTCCTGGAAGGTGTCTGTGCAGAAGGTGTTAGGGCACCGGATCCCCCATGGCGGGACGCCCCCAATTCCCCATCAGAGAAGAACGGAGAGAACCCTCAAAGGGAAGCAGGAGCTCCCTTCCACCAGAGCCCTGGTGGAGAAACTCCAAAAGATGATCCGCGGGGAAATGAGCAGCCAGATCACCCATGCGCAGAATTCCCACAGCCGTGGAAACAGCGCGGGCAAAGGCCGTACCCACCTCCGTAGGCCCCCACGGTGGGGATAGCAGCTCCTCTGTTGGCGATGGCTGCAAGCTAAGGCGGCCATCCCCTAAGCCAATCGGAGTGGGGAAAGGCCAGGGCTGTAAGGGAGAAAGAGGTGCCAAGGAGTGGGGGACCTGTGGTTACCCTGGTGTAAACCGCAGTCACAGTGACGGTGAGGAGCTGGCCTTTGATGACGTCGGGGAAAAAAGCCACGACGCAGCGAGGACAACACCAGCAGGCGCCCAACCTCTGGGGAAGAGGTGACGTCCGAAGACGAGTCCACGACCTGAAGTCTGTCCGGTACCGTAGAATCCGCAACCTGGAGCAGGGCGTCGTCGTCGTCCAGCGCCACCGGAGACCCCGGACAGGCCTCCACCACATCACACAGCGCCGGAAACCGGGGCGGGGCCGGAGCCGAGGCGGCTAAGGGACAGTGGCGGAACAGCGCCGGCTCAACCTCCAACAAGGCCCCCGCCGGTCTCGACCCATTGGTGGACAAGGGGGTTCCGCCGACCCTCATGGCGGCGCCAGAGCCAACTCGACCTCCGGCGAGGCAGTCGCCTGCGCTGAGGGACGAGAGGGGCCCGGGGAGTGACAGGGAGGCCCCCGCCAGCCTCGACCCACGAGGGGACGAGAGGAATCCGCCGACCCCAGTGGTGCAGCCAGGGCCAGCAGCTGCCGGCGCCGTAGCGGAATAACCTCGGCCTTAGACAGGATCACATTGTCAAAGGGCCGAGAGGGGCTCGGGGATGCGACCCAAGCCCCGGCGACCTCCTGCGGCACCACAGGGACTCTTGCGGGAGTTTGCTATGAAGCCGGGCGCCGTGGTCCAAAAGAGGGACCCCCTGGGGATAATTCTACGTTAACGAATCTGCGGCCAGTAGTGTCTATCAGATACCCTCCGCAGGGGCCGGACATGGAGATGACGCCGACCTGGCCATGCGGGCTGAAAGAAGTTTCATCCGCCGCTCCCGCCGGGACTTCGGTTTCATCTGCTGGCACGCCTCACAATCAGTGAAGCCGTGGATCCCTCCCAAACACCACATGCAGATGGGGTGAGGGTCCTTCGCCGACATCAGGCGTCCACAAGACGAGCACGTCTTAAAGCCCAAAGGCATTCGCACACTGTTCCCACACACATGCAACAAGCAAAAGGAAAAAGGCCCGAAACAGGCCAGGAGCACGATCCTGATCCGCGTTGCATGCAGAAAAGGAAAAAACTAACGTAGGCGCGCCGGGGTGGGACTTATGTGACCTCGCGTACGCCAGGGCAGAGTCGCATGATGCCCTCCCCCCGGCGCGCATGGATGCTGGGCAAAAAAAATTCCGGATCCAGTCTCACGCCTGGGGATAATTCTACGTTAAGGAATCTGCAGCTAGTAGTCTCTATCAGATAACAGCATATGCAACTTAAAATTCAAGCCCTGTCCCCCAAATAAGAGTCATTTACAAATAACACAATCACATTGCTAAAACAAATAACACAATCACAATTGTTCAAGGGTTTGTCATAATTGTCCGATCAGAGTTTGGTACACAGCTCAATTACTTGAATGTAATTGTGGCCTTCTTCCCCCAAATGCCAAGGGGGCTCAGGCAATATCCTAGCAACAGTCAGCCCAACTTTAAATAAATATTATTTCATAGCAAGCAAGCCGGGCTTTAGTCAAAGCTGGGATTTACATAGGTGAGCAGAATTTCAACTGAATGAGGCACATACAAAGTAAGGGAGTGTCCCTACACAATATTATCAGACTGGAGCCATAACAGCTCATAGACACCCTGGAAGGTCTGCCGCAAATGTATCCAGCACAGGTGAAAAATTTTGTCAACACAGAAAAAGCAGCTTTCCCTTTTTTGTACAATATAGAGAACATTCTTTCTCATAATCAGGCATGCCTAAGGCTTGGGAAGAGCACAGGACAAGTTTAAATTTCAAGAATGGTGTCTAGCACTCATCTGACTAGGGCAAGGGGTCAGGAAAATCTTAGTGGGTTAATTTTTGCAAATGCTGAGCCGTGGGTGTAAAATTTGGTATCCACTGCCCACAATAACCTATCATTCCAAGAAACCCACTAACTTCTCTTTGGGTAAGGGGTTGCGCCATCTGCAGAACATCTGATATTCTCTCCTGGGATGCCCTCTGCATTACTTTCTCTAACTTGTTGACCAAAAAAATTACTCTTCCCACAACACCGTAACTTCAAGAGGGAAACCTTGTGCCCAAGAGGGAAACCTTGTGCCCACCGCGGGCCAAATGGTTCAACAATAGTATGCCATTTACAAGCTTCCTGGTAGGGGAGGCCCGCAACAAATCATCAACACATTGGATCAGCACAGACCCATGTGTGAGCTGCAAGAATTCCAAATCACTATGAAAAGCCTAGGAGTAGATGGAAGGGATTTGGTGTAGCCTTGAGGAAGTCTTATTTAACAGATCACCATTATTTTAAATCTAAAACCAAATACTGACTGCCCTAATACAAGGGTATGGGAAAGAATGCAGAACATGCATCAACAAACGCAAACCACTCTGCTGCAGCAGAGATCTGGGACAGATTAAGGACAATGGAATAAGTGGACACCACAAATCATTAATAGCTCATAAATACTAGACCATTCTCCAATAAACACCATCCTCATTTCAAATAGGGAGGAGTCGTTGTTGCAGGGGTATGCCCTTATCTTATTCTTGTATTAATGTCCTGCTGCACTAGGCCATCTCTGATTCAATGGCTCAATCCGTTCTTCCACTGCCTGAGACAGTGTATACATTCAGGGAAACCTCAATCCCTCTTGCAACTTCACCAGTACTGTCTGGGCACTCTGCATTCATACTGTCTCTCCACCCTTCACTGAGCAAAGCTCAACAAGTACATTACTTTGCAATTTTCAGAATCTGACATGACTCGAGAAAGGAACAGTTTCTCACTTTCAATAGGGACATTGTAGGAGGCTGGCTCAGTAACTAGTGTCCACCTATTGTGAGGCAATGAGTCCAGGCAACCCTTAGTGATAGTGCTTAGGTCCCTGATAACCAACGGTCTCAAGGAGTAGCAGTTGAGAGCAGCTGAGGGTTATTCAGGAGGGTGTTTAGATTGTACATTTAACACATAAGAGATGAATGTTCATGATTAAAATGAATTTTCTGCAACGCAAACGAATTGCAATCAAAAATGTAATCCAAATAAAAGAACAAGTATAATCAACAAATTTATGATTTATGGATTCATGATTATATGGTTCAACAGTTTATTGAAAAAAACACCAAAAAATCACCAGAATGAGTGAGTGAAGAAACACACTCGTTTCAAGTTAAAGGAGCGCATCCTTTGTGGTCTGTTGATCACACATGTAACACATTTAACACAT
Source organism: Lissotriton helveticus (assembly GCF_964261635.1). Lineage (NCBI taxonomy): Eukaryota > Metazoa > Chordata > Amphibia > Caudata > Salamandridae > Lissotriton > Lissotriton helveticus. The sequence goes on along the minus strand of NC_136063.1, from coordinate 703,182,533 downwards.
AGTCGGCAATCTTTCACACAAGAAAGAACCACACCAGTGCTTATAAAAAAGACTGCAGTATTTATTTATAGAACATTAATAACTAACTTGGATATATCTGTTACCCGGACATATCTAATACAGACAAGAAATACTTTAAAAACAGGTAAGTATCATAGAAAAACACATGGGGCCCTATAGGGGGGCCAAACCATATACTAAGAAAGTGGTATAAAAGATAAGCATCAAAACGAGACTGTTACCCAATGATGGAGAAGCCCAGGAGAAGCAAGGACCTACCAATGATGAGTAGCTATGGCACCTGGGTGCAGAGTGGTTACATCAGGTCAAACGTCCATAGGATAATACAGGATAAGTCGTGGTTTGTATTTTCTAGTTTCAGTACACTTCCCAAAGGACGCCCGAGGACACCAATTGGATCAAGGGATGATGGAGCGCCACCCCACCTGTGAATACCCAGGGAACCAGGAGACCTACACCAGGGAGCCCAAGTGCATAAGTGCGAAGTAGTGTCGGTACAGCCCATAAAGCCAATGGGCTTGGAAGTCCAGCGACTTGTGGACCAGAACAGAGGAACCAAAATGTGGATTCTGGATGAGACGTAACTGAAAGCAGAAGGGACAAAGTCGAAACTACCTGGGGGTTTTCAGGAGGCGCAGGAGCAAAGCTGCCCAGAAGCACAATGGTCTTGTTAAAGCAGCTGGGGAAACCAGGTGACGATGAAGGAGCACAGGAGCCAACCATGAGCTGTCCCTTGACAGATGAATAATGCAGGAAGGTCAGCGGCAGGCAGGACCACCAACAAGTCTTGGCAACCACAAAAGTCGGAGAATAAGAAAAGATGCTTTTAGGCAGACCAGCAAGGTCTGTGGGCCTAACCCAGCAAGGGTAAGTGAGGGCCGGTCCACAGCACGCAGAAGAGCCAGCAGGAATCATTGGAGCCCCATTGAGGACCCTCTGGCATCAAGCACACTGAGGCGCAGGTAAGTCTCAGAAGCCCACGAAAGAAGGCAGTCCAAGATGCAGAGGATGCAGGCAAGACATCATTCTTGAGGCTGGGCGAGGCTGGAGGCTGGGGCTACTTGGAGCTTGCAGGTCTTTCATAAAGAGAGTCAACAAGCCTTGGCAACGGCAGACAGACGAGGTGCACAGGGAGGCAGTTACAGCTGGCTGAAAAGCAATTATAGTTGCCCAAATTGTAGGGAAGACTAGTCAGGCCTGTGGGGTGCCATGAAACCACCACCTGTGTTATAGGGCCGGGAATGTCCGTGTGACAACAGGATCAGCAAACCGGCCATCAATGTCAAGGTGCATGCGGCTGCAGGGAAGTAACTTCTTCACTACATGGGAGATTCCTTCTTCCTTGGATGCATGCAGAGTCCTTGCTGACTCAGAGGATGCACCGCCATGGAGTTGCAGAAAACTGAAGAGCGTGGAGACAATCTTGCAGCAGGAGTGTGGAGATAATGTTGCAGCAGGAGCCTTCCTGCCACAAGCAGTCTTGCCTTGAGACCTGGCTTCAGGAAGCAGCAGAGTTCTAGTATCCACCAGCAGAAGATTCTTGAGATGATCTTGAGAAGAAAGGTAGTCAGTTCTTGTAGATGTTGTCCGGACGAATCCAAGGACCAGCGTCCAGGGGGGCCCTTAAGTAGCCCTACAAAGGGGAAAGACCTCTTCTGTGGTGACCCACATTTCGGGGTGCCAGGGACACTGTTCAGCTGGTTCAAGCCAGTCAGTCAGATTCTTCCAGGGGCCAACATTCAAAATAGAAAAAGGAAGTGGCCACCTGGAGCAGCTCTGGGCACCTCCATAGGGAGGAGCTGGACTGGGGGGTGGAGATTTACCTGTTCTTCATGTAGTTTCACGCCAGAGCGGGAGCCAAGGGTTCCTGAACTGGACCAAATGTGCCCTTCAATTCAGTTTGGTAGAGCTTGGAAGCACTCCTACCCTACCTCATTCTAAAGGAGAGGGGATCACACCTTCCCTCCACAGAAAATCTTTAGTTCAGCTTCCCCTGCCTGAGAGAGGGTCATCAGAAGGGGGCAGAACAGTGTTTGAGGCCGGAGGCAGAGCAGGCTCGCAAGCAGACCCAGTTAGGCAGCACAGGTTGGTTTTGGGTGGTCGTCTTAGGTGCCCTCCAGTACATGGTATTATGCAACTAACACTGGAAGCAGAGTAGTTGCATGGTTTCAACATATTTGATACCAAACATGACCACGTTCGGGCAGCCATTATGTAGTCAGACATCCCTACTTGCCAGTGCCCACTACATACCTTAAAATGGTTATCTCACACTTACAAAGCACACAAAATGGGGTCCAGGGTTTGTAGGGGGAATCTCTGCTCATGCAGGGGTGTCCACACACTTAGAACGATACAGCCTGCCCTTGGACTGAAGGGCCTACCTTAGGGGTGACTTGTAGGTTTAGAGTGTAGTGACCGGGATATAAGGTCCCCTAGTGTACCAATGAAATTGGTAACTCAGTACCATATACTAGGGGCTTACAGTGGTAATCCAGTTCGCCGATTGAGGGGTGTACAAAGTAATTACCATCAAATTTAGGGAAGAGAGCATTGCCACAGGGTCCCGATTAGCTGGATCCCAGTCAAATACAGCCAAAACACACTGACAACAGGCAAAAAGTGGGGTATCCATGCCAGAAAGATCCTACTTTCCTACAGATATTACTTTAAATTGCACATTGGGGTCTCCTGTCTGTATACACACACATTTAAGGGTAAAATACACAATATAAACAAGTTTCTTACTTTCAGTAACGCCTTATCTGGTAAAGACTCTATTTATTCGCAGACTCCTTACTTTAGAATTAGCCCCAGGCTTCAGACTGGATCCGTACATTTTTCATGAGCACTATCCTTGCGTGCAAGTAGGTCGCATTGGTCGGCTCTGCGTGGTGTTGTTTGCTTCATCCGCACCGGAAATGACATTCGCGATTCCTATATAGGCACCACACAGACACGCAGTCCGTTACTTTCGTGACTTCCCATGCCATAAGTGCGGAGCCACAGAGTACAATCACCACTGGTGTGGAAGACTAGGGCCCTGAAAGAGGAAAGCCCTGTCCCTAGACTTACGTTCAGCTGGTAAGGAATCTTCGGCTAGATAGAGTTTCCACCAGATAAGGCATTACGGATATAAGTAACTTGTTCATCTGATAGAGACTTCTAGCCATAGATTCTTACCTTAGAATAGATACCCAAGCAATACCTCCATGGAGATGGGTCTGTGGAACAATTTCACATGAGGAGGTTTAGCAGGATCGAATGGGCTAAGTGCCGATCCCTAAAGACCTGACTGTCAAGACAGCAGTGTTTGGTAAATGTGTGCAGGGAAGACCACGTTGCCGCCTGGCAGATGTCTAGGACTGGAACTCTGCACGCTAACTCAGTAGTTTCAGTTTCAGCTCTGGTGGTATTAGCACGCAAAACTGTGAGGGGGTTGCTTCTTAGCCAATGTGTAGCAGATGTTCATGTAGAGTACGATCCATTGTGAGATGGTCCTCTTCTGCACTGCTCGTCCTTTTCTCACTCCGACAAACACCATGAAAAGTTGGTCATCTGCCCGCAACTCTTTTGTGCGGTGAAGGTAGAATGACAAAGCTCTTTTTGGGTCCAGATGGTGAAGTCACTCCTCTTCCATAGAAGGATGAGGCAGAGCGTACAAAGTAGGGAGAGTGATGATTTGGCCTACGTAAAATGGAGTGACCACTTTCTGAAGGAAGGAAGCTCTCATACAAAGGACCAAATTGTCTGGGTAGACGTTAAGATAAAGAGGCTTGAATGACGAGGCCTGAAGCTCACTGACCCTTCAGCCATATTTTATTGCCACGAGAAAGGCAATCTTGATGGTAAGAAGCCTGAATGGACAATTTTGTTGAGGCCGAAACGAAGCACATAGAAGTAAGGTGAGGACGAGATTGAGTTCCTTCTGGTCCATAACGAAAAGAGTGGGAGGAAACATATGTTGCAAACCTTTCAAAAACGTATGTACAATAGGGAATTTGAAAAAGGAAGGTTGGTCAGGCAACCGAAGAAAAGCAGAGATTGCAGAAAAGTAACCCTTCACAGTGCCCAGAGGAGAGCCCTGCTGGACAAGGGAAAGAACAAACAGGAGAACCTGAGAAAGGGGGGGCAGAAACAGGATCAGTGTGTCTTTCTGTACACCATGTCACAAATTTGTCCAACGGCAGACGTAAACCGTCTTGGTAGAGGGACACTTGGCTGCCTAGATAACATTACATATTTCAGGTGTAAGGTCGAAAGCGTCAACTGTCGCTTCCCAATCTCCAAGCAAGAAGGCGGAATGTTGACAGGTTCATGTGGAAAACCCTCCTGTAGCAAAGTGCCTCTTTTGGACATGGTTGGCCCACACTTTTTGCCTGGAAAATGATGCAACTTCGACTGGAAGTGCACAGGTTCCCTGCCACCAGGTCCCCTGTGCCACAGCTCCTTCCATAAACTGTACCTTTTGTTTCCCAATTGGCACAACTTCAGTACCCCTTGTAAGTCCCTAGTAAATGGTATCCCTAGTATCTAGGGAATTGGCACTGAAGTGGGACCCCCAGGGGTAGCCACCCTCTCCAAGGTCATGAACACTGCCTTTGCAGACAGAGTGCCTTTGTGCATACGAAATCGAAGAGTCGACATAGCACTGGTCCCTGTGAGCCATGCCCTTATAAACTGCATAGGATATAGGTAAGACAACCCTCTAGCAGGCCCTAGGGCAGGGTGCACTATATGTCCTGTGAGGACATATCTGTCTCAGTAGATATGCCCCTGCGAGATCCATGTTGGTTCCTGTATATTTAAAGTAAACATTCAAGCCTGGGCTGGATACTCGTCATTACGAGTTCCCCAGCTCCATGATGACTTCACTGTATTATGGGATGTTTGGTACCAAACATCTCGTCTTCAAAAATCTGCACTGATTCCAGTATCAAATATATTAATAACTATACATAGAGGACCCACAGGGGGTCCCAAGAAGCCTACAAATCCTTAGTGTGGTCACCAACTGGCCTATGTCAGCCTGCCACCACTATACAGATTTCTGACCTAATGGTGTGAGCGCCAGCACCCTCAGAGATCAAGAACAATGCCTACCCGGGCGGAGGTATTCACTCCTTCCCCCTGGAGAGGTTAAGAGCCATCTGTGGGAGGAAGCTTAAAAGGCCTTGCTGCTTTTGAAACTTGAACCCAGCCTCTCCTGGTAGAAGGAGCAGCACCCTCCTCTCCTGTCCTCACCCTCTTTTGATGGGAAGACGGACGGGACAAAGAAGAAGTGCACCCCACTGTGGTGCACTATATAGAAAGGTGGGTTTCCTCCACCACCCCTACTGCCACAACAGAAAATTCTCCCGTAGAGCAGCCTGATCAAAGGACTGATGGTCTTGCTCAACAGGTCGGGATACCAGACTCTCTATGCCCAATCCAGACATTGATGATCTACTTGAGAACTCTGGACAGGAGTGGGCAGAAAGGGTCTATGAGTGACAGCCACCTAAGAAACTTAAGCATGCCAAACTGCTGATATTGCGCAGTCTATACTAGTGGTGAACAGATCTAACCAAGGCTCTCCCCTCTGCTGAAACAGACCTTGCACCACCTCCAGATGGAGATGCAATTTGTGATCCGCTAGGCATCTTAGGCTGAGTTCATCCGCTCTGGTGTTTATAGAACCTGCCAGATGTTGAACCAACAGGGATATGAACAACAAAAGGTACCAGAGGGTCTCGAGGAGTGTGCCCACATGCAACAGAAAGCCAACCTTTCCCGGTGAATCACAGTGATACAACACAGAAGATTCTCAACAAGATGAGGAGAATACCCATCAGTCACCACGTGGATCCGCCCTTCATCATTTGGGATTTTATCCGTACCACCCGTCTGAGAAGCTCGGTGCCACACTGAGAGGTCAACCCGGTGGTAAGGGGGTTCCTCAAAGGAGAATGGCAATGACAGTGTGGTAGACCACTTGATATTGGTAAGTGGCCCTGGGTGTGGGACTGGGGTGTGCAGTGCTGAAAAAAGTGATAACGTGAAAAAAACCCATATAGTGTATGTTTAAAATTGGTTTGAATAGGCACTTGAAAAAAGTTTATTCCGTGTCTGCCTAACATACCAAAGTATAAAAACAGATATAACCTAAGGCCTTCTCATAAGGTAGACTGCTCTAGGTTAAAGTAGGTCGACTAGTTTCTGCAATAATGGGACTATAGTTCCCTTGCATTCTTCAGGACCAATCTAAGTAAAAACTACTGCACCAAGTGAATTAAAAATAATGAGTGAAAGGTGACACCAGGGTAACAGTACAAGTGCAAACAAGTCACCTGAATGCTCCCGGTGCCTTTACAGTCTGTGTTAATCACTGAGGAGAGAAAAGGTGGGTTAGGTATGGTTAACAGTATACAGTGGGCTGACCAGAAAGTCCAATTTATGTGGATCAAGCTTTACATCACATTAACAGTGTTGACATATGGTCATAAGGTAATAAATACTCATATGGCCAGAATTAGAATATTCGGAAAGACAATTTCATAAGCCGAATATATCATCGTCCTTACCTAGATCTGTAAGGATGACCAGCCTCACCCCACCTGGCAGTGGCTCAGGGAAAAGATGAAGCACCGCTCTATAAAACATGCAAGAAACACGTAAAAAACACAACACACACACCAGAAGGTGATTAACACAGACTGTAAAGGCACCGGGAGCATTCAGGTGACTTGTTTGCACTTGTACTGTTACCCTGGTGTCACCTTTCACTCATTATTTTTAATTCACTTGGTGCAGTAGTTTTTACTTAGATTGGTCCTGAAGAATGCAAGGGAACTATAGTCCCATTATTGCAGAAACTAGTCGACCTACTTTAACCTAGAGCAGTCTACCTTATGAGAAGGCCTTAGGTTATATCTGTTTTTATACTTTGGTATGTTAGGCAGACACGGAATAAACTTTTTTCAAGTGCCTATTCAAACCAATTTTAAACATACACTATATGGGTTTTTTTCACGTTATCACTTTTTTCAGCACTGCACACCCCAGTCCCACACCCAGGGCCACTTACCAATATCAAGTGGTCTACCACACTGTCATTGCCATTCTCCTTTGAGGAACCCCCTTACCACCGGGTTGACCTCTCAGTGTGGCACCGAGCTTCTCAGACGGGTGGTACGGATAAAATCCCAAATGATGAAGGGCGGATCCACGTGGTGACTGATGGGTATTCTCCTCATCTTGTTGAGAATCTTCTGTGTTGTATCACTGTGATTCACCGGGAAAGGTTGGCTTTCTGTTGCATGTGGGCACACTCCTCGAGACCCTCTGGTACCTTTTGTTGTTGATATGCCTGTTGGGGATTGTACCCAGAGCAAGGTCTGTAAACTTCCCCTAGGTCCCCCCCTACCGTAGTGTTTTGTTTGTTTCCAACAGGGATATGCCCAGCTGTACCGTTCATTTTCAGAGACGCAGGGCCTTTTGGCAAAGGGTCCATGACCCCACCGGCCCTGCTTGTGGCAGTAGCATTTGACAGTGGTGTTGTCTGTGAACACTTGCAGGAGCCTTCCCTGGATTGATGGATGGAAGAAAGGCTTTCAATGCCAAGCAGACCACTTGGCGCTCCAACAGGTTTATGTGAAGTCCGGATTCCGCCTAGAGGTCAAAGTCCTCTGATCTCCACCTCTCCCAGATGGCCGCCCCATACCAGGAGTGCCACATCCGTCCCTACCGGCAGATCTGGTTGGTTAAGGGAGAGGGGTCTGCTGCTGACCCAATCGCGGGAAGCCACCACTGCTAGTCCCTTGCAGTTACCTCCGAGATATGGACATGTCTGAGAGATTCCCCTGATGCTGCACCAACTGAAAAGGCAGGTTCCACTGCAGAGCCGGTATATGCCAACGGGCATGTGTCACAAGCAGGATATAGGAGGCCATGAGGCCCAGCAGCTTCAGAGTCAGTTTCACCAAGATCCAGCATAGAGGCAGAAACATTGGTATCACAACCTAAATATCCTGGACTCTACGTTAAGGAGGATTAGCCTGAAACTGCACTGTATCCATAACAGACCAGATGCAAGGGCAGCAGTGCCCCGAACAGGTAAGAGTGGTGGGGCTGGGGGCAGGGTAGGTGGGGGTGAAGAGAATTTTGACAGACAAAGGAAAATTATTTATTTATTTAATTGTCCCTCGTGGTTGATTGCCAAATCCCCCCGTCCAACCCGGCCCTACCACCCCAGCGCTCTTACCTGCACCGGCCGCTACTGTGCAAGGGGCATCTGATAATGGGTCAGGAGGTTCGCCATAGTATGGTGGTGGGGTAAAACAGTCTAGAGAGAGCCTACCTTCAACAGCCAGTCGTGGAGCTAGAGGAAGTCTGGCACCTTTGATCTCCGCAGATGAGCTGCAACCACCGCTATCACCTTGGTAAACACCCAAGGGGCACTGGTAAGGGCAAAAGGGAGTACAGGGAATTGAAAATGCTAGTGGCTCACCGTGAACCGCAGGTGACATGTGGGCAGGCAGGACAGGAATGTGGAAGTATGCGTCCTGCAAGTCCAACACCACCATGCAGTCTCCACTGCAGACAGGGCCTGAGCAAGAGTGAGCATTTTGAATGTCTTGAGGAAGAAATTGAGGGCAATCATGTCGAGGATAGAGTGAAGGCCGTAGTAAGAATAGCAAACATGCTCTTTATGGCTCCTTTGGACAAAGGAGCCATCACTTCCAGGTGGAGAAAAGATAGGTGGTCCTCTGTCAGCCTGTTGTAAGTAGGTAGCATGGAGGGAGGAGTAGTCTTGAAGGGGAGGGAGTAGCCCCTCCAGAAAATCTGCAAAACCCACCTGTCTGATGTCATGGACTGCCAGCAGTGCAGGTGATGGCCAATCCTGCGGCCCACTGGGTCCCCATGATGATAAACAGGCAGACTAGAAGGGTTTGGAGGCTGCGGCTGCTGGGGTGTTGGTGGGCTAACTTGATCGCTGGCCCCCTGACCCATGCAGTGACTGGGTGCGTAAAACACGATTGTACACCACTTAAGTGGCCAAGAAATGCAAATTGTGGGTGACAAGGGGCCTAGAAAGGCCCAAGGACCTGGCCATAGCCCTGCTGTCCTTAAAGCGCTCTAGCACTAAACCCACCTGGTCTCAGAAGAGATGGAGCAATCAAAGGGAATGTCCATGAGTGTGGACTGGACATCCAGAAAAGCAAGTCACCCTCAACCAGGCATGGTGTCACAGGGCCACTGTCGGTGAAACAGCTCTGCCTAGTGAGTTGGTGGCATCTACTCCACAGCAGACTGTGAACATAGCTGCATCCCTTACATTGGCAACGGCCTGGGAGAGCATGGTCCGGGACTCCTCTGGGAACATTGGCAGCACCTGTGTAATTATATCCCACAGGGCTTGCAAAGAGCAGCTCAAAAGGCACATGGTGTTCACAGACTCCAATGCCAGGCTGGGCTGGTGGAAGAAAACATCTTCTTCCCAAGATGTTCCAACCTCTTGGATTCCCTGTCCAGGGGTGCGGTAGGGAATGCACCAGGATTTTTACATGGGACGTTGAGGCTTGGACCACCAAGCACTCTAGGGTATGGTGTTGGGTGAGGAAATTTGGGTCCCCTGGAACAGGGCAGTGAGCAATCGTCCTGTTTACAGGAGAACCTGTGTTGGGCTTAGACCAAGTCCCCAGCAGGATGCCAGTAAGTGCCTCATTGAAAGGGAGAAGTGGTTCTGATGGGGACAATTCTGGCTGAAGCACTTCGGTCAAGACATTAGTCTTGACTGCCACAGGGGGCCAGCTAAGGTCCAGGACCTCAGCTGCCCTACCCACCAGCATTTCAAAAGAAGTTCCCTCCTCCATAGCCATGGATGGGGAGAAAGCATGCCAGCATCTGGAGAAGTATCTACTCCGCTGGCTTTACGAAGATCCTCAAATCAGTCCAATTATTCTTCATAAGGTTGGTATTCCTCAGGGTCTAGTGACCCTGCCTATTCCTCCTCGAGTCAGGGCTTGTAAGATTAGGGCTCAGGCTCCAACCTGGAAGACATGGCTCCAGTCAGCCCTGGTGTCGGACGATGCCCCTTCGGCCCTGTCACAGAGTTGGGGATGGCGCCACCGGCGCCAGGAGCTTTGCCTCAAGATTGGTATTGAGCAAGGTTGAGGTGGCATGACTGGCACCAACCTGGATCTGTCTGTGGATCCCTGGGGCCGAACTGCCACTAGAGCCGCCGGCTTGTGTCTGGTAGGGGCCCCTCCAGTACTCGCAGGGCCCAAAGGCAAGCCAGAAGGAACAGGCTGCCCAAACATGAGGAGCATGGCCTTATAAAATTCTTTCAAATGATGGTGGTGGTGGGGGGGGATAAATGTCAGGGAGGCACGGGCCTGACCCAGGCTCTGGCTAATCTCCAGAACCATGCCTTGAGTTGCCACGCTCCCTTGTCGTATCAGCAGGCGGGTGAGGTGAAGTCGAAGCATGCTTTGACTTCTTCTTCTGGTAATGGTACTTAGCTGAATGGTTTGACTGCTTGCAGTGCAACGACTACCTCGGGGTCCTTGACCGCTCCTGGGAGCTTCCTCTTGATCGACACAGCGTCGCACATCTAGCCACCATTAGCTTGAGGGATGTAAATGTAAATGTAAATGTAGTTGAGCTTATATAGCGCACAGCTACCCGCAGTGGGTTTCCCGGCGCTTGCTTAGGGAACCCTTCCTGGTATTCCCCTGTGAGATAGCAGGGTATCCACAAGGTGAAAGTCAGGCATCCCGCCGTGAGGGGCCGGCATTGTGTGGCAGTCAGGGTGGGTCTTCAGGTCGTGGTCCTGCTAGAGGCACACAAGGTGGGGGCCCATCTCCGGCATCTGTCGATGAACGGCGCCGCGGGCTTGAAGCCAGCCTTCTTCACCATAAAAGGAGGTTGACCTCAAAAAAGACTTCTACAAAACATTGAAAAAGCCTAGTCAAAAGGTGACTAAGGGGTAGCTCTTCCCTGATCTGTGCTGTCTGGCGCAGAAAGAAAAGAACTGACGTCCGCAAGCCTGGGTGGTGCCTAAATAAGCACTGCATATGTCATTTCCAGCGCAGACACAGCCAAGAAGACTCGAATGACGCCACCTACTGGTATGCAGGGGTACTGCTCAGAAAAACTTTCCAGATTCAGTGTGGCATAAAGGGATAATTCTATGGCAAGGAATCTGCAATAGTTCAGCTTACATAGGTGATCAGTCCATAACAGATTTACAGAGCTAATATGACTGTCTGTAATTGAAACTATGGTTACAGGGACATGGGAGGAAACTGGATAGTAATCACAGAATTGTAAATGCCAACTGCTTGCACCATTTTTTCTCCAGAGGTGTAATTGATGAACTCCTGTTATATGGTATATCCAGCATATTATTCATTCTTACTTCTTACCAGTGCATTCTGTATAATCTGCTATCCTCACTTATGCACTTAAACTAAGCTGTCTTTTAGCTTTTGAGAGACCTAGTACTAGCAGGAGCACCGTTCTGAGAATTATAGGATAAAGCACAGGAAAAGGCAGAGCCACTCTCAAGCTTCTAAGCTTATAAAGTGGTATGCACCCATGCAGGGCTCTGCAGAGTACCATGCAATGGAAGGACATTCAATATGCAGGAGTAAGGGGCCTGAGATAAATTCATAATATATGTCCATCCTTCTAGCCCCCAGTGCATTGACCTTTGGAGGTGGCCTAAAGGAGTGTGCTTCGCATATAAGATATTGCTTGCCACGAGGACACTTGACATGAGAAAATGCACTTGCATTTAGCACTGTTACTTGAAGGACACTAAGGCTGAAGGATGGGGTGGTGTGCACATGATTACCTTCAACCACTACTACTTATATTTAACTTTGACCAACACTACTTATAATGATCTTTACTTTCACTTTTCTTCTGTCAATATTTGGTGCTTAGTAGAACTAAAGGATATGCTGAAGTAACTGAAGCAAAAATAATGGTAATCAAAGTTACGGTGGGATGAGCGATGTCTCAAACAATCCACCATATAATCTATGGATCACAGGGGTTCCATGAGCTGTCAATTTGAAACCAAGGATATCAATTACTCCAGTAGGTAGTTGCATGTCTGCTTGCCAACCACCTGGCTTCAGTCACAGTCAGATTAACCTTTAATTTGAAGAAGCTATAAATGGAGAATGCTTTAAGACAGGATAGAAGTTAAGTCTCACAATAAAATGAGGATATTTTATAGTATGATTCTCATTTTTAAAGATAAGTTTAAAGGGAAAAGAGGAAAAAGAAAACAGTAACTAGCATTCAGATGTATGGCTGAAACCACACAGAAATCCCTAATGTACTGGACCCATTACCTTCAAATGCATTTCAAGACCCATTACCTTCAAATGCTTTTCCATCAGTGTGGTGCTTAAAAGAGACATCAAAACATTAAATAAGACAGGTCTTGCTTGGAAGAGGTGTGATCCTCTGGTGTGAGGTCCAGGACATATACAGCAATATGCAATGTTTAAATAAATAAATCAATGATTCAAAAACTCAAGTATAAGCATCATTCATGAGGAAAGCATTACCTGAATGCAGGCTACAAAGGGAGGAAAGTATGTCACACTGATGCTCAAGAAGCGATTGAAATTTTCAAGCAACTTTTGTGTGATTTCTCTCATTTCCGAATGACTTCTCAATTGTTCAATTTCTTTTAAAATTCCAGAAAAGAGGTTGCTGAAGAGCTGCTTTGCTAGTGTTGAATCCCTCTGTAAAATACAATAGGATTAAAAGTAATATGCTTCCTTGCCGAGCATATGGTTTAAATTTAGTGTGTCTCTAGCAACAGTGCTGTTCAGTTACAAAGGGGTCGGAACACAGAATTTCTAAGGAGGTTGCCACTGTAGTATGAACTCTGGGCAGATAATATTTTGTGTGAATCTAAGCTCCACATCACAAGTAATCATATGAAATTGTGAGCATATTTTCTTAATAAAAATATTATGCCTAATTTAGTTTGACTTAGGTAGCATGACTAGGCTGTATTATGCTGCTGCATTTCAAAAAGTGCTTGCTTATTTGTGTGCACTAGCCCTGCACTTTGATGTTTTCATTCTGTTTCAGAAAATCCTTCAAATTCAGCTACAGTTTACGGTGTCTTTCTCTCTGCTTCCAAATGTAACTTTCCTCTAGCTTATGTGGTTGAAGTAGATGACTTTGCAACAAGCAAGGTTATGTTTGTTGTTCTGAAACTTGCACAAGCATCTTATAATGTCAAGTTTCAAATTTGTTTTTATTTGCTCTGTGCAACTAGAATATGTCCATTTACTGTCCAATACAAATCACAAGGAAGTAGGAGTTAAATTAATAGCTTGATTGGTTGCTATGCAAGTAACATTCCAATGCTGCTCATTTAGGTAGTGTCATTCTATGAAAATTGTGTGTTTTCTATGTTTAAAACATTGGAAATGACGTGCTATTTGAGGAACAGCCAGCAGAGACATTTCTATGAATTATACTTTTAGCTTCAGAGCAGTGAGGGTTGAAGCTTTTATGCAGCCAAACTTAGCTTTGGTCTTTGAATGAGACAGACCTAATGGCAGTCTGCTTGACACTTAGAGAGGGCTACTTTACACATTTGCTTATGATTTGATTATGTCAATTCCATTGATTGATTAACTAACCCTTTTGCCTTCGGTAATGATTATTTTGATATTTGAATTAATTAAAAGAAATTAGATTATGGCCTCAAGTCTCTTCCTTCATTTTATTGGCTACATGTAAGATACCAGTGTTCTCCCTTTCCCGAGACTTGACCACAAGAAAACTAATTAAAATTGGGCATCAACAATACCTAGAGTAACTACCATGCCATCACTTTTTGTGCTATGGTAGTCCCTTGTGTGGGGTAGGTAGGTCCAGATGTGGGTCTCGAGTTTATTGGGCTTCTGCTGTACCTCACACCGATGAGTCCCAACAAGGATAAAGATCGCCTGAGGTTGTTTGGTTTCCATTTAGAGGGTATGTAGATTAGCAAAATGGGCTGGCCTGTACCTTTTTGGGGGTGTGGCCAAGATGTATTTGTATATTGTTGGTCCCTGGCTTTAATGGCACACCAGACTGAAAGAAATGCTGGGGATTTAGCCCTGAGCAATTAACACTGGTGGATGAGATCAGTTTAACCACCACATTAATCTCTTTTATGCATTACAAAAACCATGCACCAAACTCCACTTACAATTTATATTTCAAGACAAAATGTGTAACAAAGCGAAAGGGTAAACAAAACCCCTCTTTTTTCTTTAATAACATAATGTGTATTTGTAAAGCACAAGTTCACCCATAGGCCTCTTGGCGCTGAATAACAGATTTTTATTGTTACCCAACTTAATGGTACTCATTTTATCGACCTCAGAAGGATGAAAGGGGGAGTGGACCCGCCGGGATTAAAACCTGCAACCATGAGGTCGAACACAGGCCTTTACAGTGGATGAATTAGTTCACTCACTTAGCACCTAGACCCAGCTCATTTAACGTGTGCATACATTTCTTTTTAAAAAAAGATTATGTATCAGAACAGAAAAACAAACCTGTGCCAGGGCCTGAAGAGGAGCAATTAAACTGCTATATTCAATCTGGATATCTGGCAGGTCTCCATGTCTATAGCGTCTGTAAAGAGTGACCTGGGAATCCTGCTTAATCTTCATCTCAACTGTAATTTCCTAAAAGAAACAAAGAAAAATATAAAGTTTTTGATATAGTATGTTAAGGTTCTTATGGCTTTTCAAGATGAACACTTAAGATAAGAACTCTTTCCACAACTGACATACCCTTAACAAACTGCAAATAAAATACCAGTATTGTAGAAAATGTAAGGACTGGTTGGCAGACATTCCATGTAAAAATATGAATCACTGCACCTGAAGTTGTAGGCATAATGGGAAAAGTCTGCCTAGATGTTGCTTTATGGTTCTACAGACTACTATTTCTTTTTGCATATTTCTTTCTTAGATATTTTGCAGAAAGAGAAAACAATCTTAGTATCATTAATCTCTTAAATGTTCCCTTATTAGTGGGAACTTAGCCTCAGTGAGCAAGTTACTCACCTTCAGTAATGCTCTTTTTGGTGCATACTATATCTAACCACAGATTCCTCACCTGTCAATATTACCCCAGGCATCAGATGCATGAGCAGATCTCCAGCATACGGTAAAGTGGTGTTGCGCGCCTCCGCACCGACGTCATTCTGCTTCGGAAGTGATGAGCAAGGCTGCATATAAATATCAACCAGGCGAGCAGATGTCAGATACTTTCTAAGTCTTGTCCACGTTCTCAGACAGAGTCAATAGGCAAATTGGCTTGACCTGTTAGGGGATCATTAGTTTGAGTCCTTTTTTAGGTGCAAAAAGTGCAGATTTCACACAATGATTGATGAAGAATCTGCAGCTAGAAAGAGGATCTGCCAGATGAGCGTTACAAAAGGTCAATAACGTGTTTTTCTAATGGATACTTTAGGAAGGTAGGATCCGTCTGCATGGTTACCACCACTTTTTGCCTGGTGCTGTGACGATTTCCGACTAGTCTGACTGGGATCCTGCTAATCAGGACTCCAGTCTCTGTGCTTTCTCCCCTAAACTGGTATGGTAAGTACTTAGGTACATCCCAGATTTGACGCTGGTGCATCCTTATCAGTCACTAGCATATGGTATTGAGGTACACATGGAATAGGTACACCAGGGGTCCCCCATGGGTTGAAGCATGCATTATGCCACCCATGGGGATCACTCAAACTGTAACTACAGGCCTGCCATTGCAGCCTGTGTCAGCTGGTGCTAGCACCCCTAACAACAGATATAGGTTTCCCTATATCTGAGGTCACTGCACTTAAAACACATAAGTCACCCCTAAAGCAGGCCTTTCAATCCTGAAGGCAGGGTGCTCGATCCTAAATGTGTGGGTGCCCCTGCATGAGCAGGACACCCCTACAATCTTCAAGTCCATTATCCCGGGTTGTACGTGCATCAGCCATTACAATACATAGAGTGGCCATGCGTCATTACGCAATGACCATCTCTAAACTGGCTGTTTCGCACCCGATCATATTTGGTATCAAACACGTTGGAATCATAAACCCACACCATAAACGGTGTGGGAGGTATGATTACCATGCACTCTAAAGCTCCTTCGGGAGGCCCTCAGTGCTCCCGGTACCAGTCTTCTAGAACCGGAGAGCAGAACATGGATAGTGCCAAACAGAGACACGATTCTGCCCTCCTGCTTCTGACCGAAGCTTGAGCAGGGAAAGGCAGAACAATAGGTATCCTGTCACTGGGATGTGTGACAACCTCCCAGACAGGGTTTAGTGTATTGGGGCAGGGTGGAAGCGCTTGCCAGCACCACTCAGGGGACCTACTTGACTCCTGAGGCGGAAGCCGGGAGCTGTGTTGTTTGCACCTTGTACTTTTTAATTGTAAAATTTAATTTGGCAATTTGCTAACCTTTTAACTTCGCCGCATTCACCCCTCACACTCAGCAGAGTAGGCGCTGAGCTGCTACACGCCCTCTGAGGCTGCCGGACTAATCGAGCGGCCATCTTGGGGAGGTACGCAGGGTAGCACACTAGTCTTGTGACGTGCTCTGCGCCAGCATAAAAGAAGGAACCTCTGCGCAAGCGTGGGACCTAGTTGACTCCTGAGGCAGAAGCCGGGAGATGTGTTGTTGGCACCTTGTACTTTTAATTGTAAAATTTAATTTGGCAATTTGATAACCTTTTAACTTAGCCGCATTCACCCCTATCACTCAGCCGAGTAGGCGCTGAGCTGCTCACGCCCTCTGAGGCTGCCGGACTAATCGAGCGGCCATCTTGGGGAGGTACGCAGGGTAGCGGGCTAGTCTTGTGACGCGCTCTGCGCCAGCATAAAAGCAGATGGGCATGCCTCCGCGCAGCGGACGCGGAGTCTACGCGCCGACGGAGCGCCAAAGGAGAGCCCGTCTGCGCCCGTCCGTCCCAGGACGGGCCCAGGGCCCAGAACCCTTGAACAAACTACCACAGGAAAGTTCATTTATAACAAGGAGCAGCTTCTGGGGCTTAGAGAGGAGAGTAATACTAGCTGCTCACACATTATTTCTCTTGAAAAATTGCAGATTTCCTGCACACGCTGTAATTTTGAAATGATACCTCCCCAATCTCCCCAGCGAAACACTGCAAAAGGAAAATCATTTTCCTTATCACTTCTCAACTGTCGCTCCCTTACCAAGCATGCGAGTGAACTCTGTTTGCTTTTAGAAGATAAATGCCCTGACGTGCTTTTCTTAACAGAAACCTGGACGAAGTCAGACTCTGACCCTGATGTAGTCCGGGCCTTACCCCCTAACTATGGCATCATTAGACAAGATCGGGATTGTGGTTGGGGTGAAGGTATTGCTATTATCTATAAAAATAATTATAGCTGCAGGACTACTAGCTGCCTTCTTTCAGAGTGTGAGAGTATATCTTTCTCCATCAGCTTCTCACCTACCTGTACTTTCGCAGGGATTCTCTTATATCGCCCACCGGGCGGTCTTGCCAATTTTTGCAATGATCTTCCTGACATTGCTATTAACTGTGCCAGTCTTACCCCTAATTTCTCTATTCTGGGTGATTTTAATATTCACCTTGATGAACCTGATTCCCCCGCTTCTCAAGGTCTCATGGCGGGCCTTGAGGTGCTCCAACTTGAACAAATTGTCACTGGCCCTACTCATTAAGCAGGACATCTGCTTGATCTTTTTTTCACCAATCTGGATAACATTGTTTTGAAGGAATCTACTATCGTCCCTTGGTCAGACTATGTCCTCCTATCCTTTACCTGGTCCTCTCCTGATCGGACACTGCCCGCTATAAAAACAAAGAAACTGAGTCGCATTTGGTCCAAGCTTCCACTCGAAAACTGGGTAGCTAACCTTAATACCGCCATCCCGGCATTCTGCTCTAACCCCATATTGGCGAATGCCTCCTAATAATTGGCTAGAATCCTCGTTGGACCTTACTCTTCCTAAAACTGAACTCTGTCATCGTTCTGGCAATAACAAAAAACCCTGGTATACTTCCGAATTAAGATCACTTAAACAAGTCTGTAAGCAGTTCGAAAGGAAATGGAGGAAGGACTTCTCCGAGGTCAGCAAGGGTAACTATAGATCTGCATTACGGATCTACAAAAATAAAATGAACATTACACAATCTAGCTATAATCAGGATAAAATAACCTCAGCTGCCAATTCCCCGAGGGAAATCTTTAAACATTTTAAATCACTGGTCACCCCTCCTGGCCCTCTCACTGAGCCACTAAACGCACAGAAACGTTGTGACGAATTGGCACTTTTCTTTACTACTAAGGTTGCAAATATTTACTCGCTGTTTCAGCAGGTGGAGCCTACTCTACCTCCCCCCCACTTGACCTTCATGTGGGTTTAGCGGAATTTGCTCAGCTTGATTTACCCATGCTGCAGCGACTCCTGGGGAATCTGAAGTCTGGCTCCCCGTCCGACGCCGCGCCCCCCTCCATTCTTAAGCTGGTCTCTGAGACTGCTACCCCAGTTATCCGGGACGTAATCAACTCCTCGCTTGCAGCTGGGCTGGTCCCGCCGCCATGGAAACAGGCAAAAGTGAAGGCACTTTTGAAGAAACCCAATCTAGACCCGGAGGACTGGGCAAATTATCGTCCCATCTCTCTGCTACCAGGTATAGGTAAACTGGCTGAAAAGCATGTCAATTCCTTATTAGCAACATTTGTTGAGAATAACAATGCCTTACACCCCATCCAGACGGGTTGGTGGATCCAAGCAGGGCACAAAGACCGCCCTCATCGCCGTGGTTGAAGAAGCCAGGAAAATCGTGGATTCTGGAAGCTGCGCTGCCATTATTTTATTAGACCTCAGCGCAGCATTCGACAGGGTAAATCATTCTATTATGATTCAGAGATTGAGCGACGTGGGGGTTTCAGGAATGGCCCTCAAGTGGCTACAGTCCTTTCTCACGGATAGGACTTTTACCGTGTTCGAAGATGAGGCTATCTCAAAACAGATCCGCTTGCAGTATGGCGTCCCCCAGGGATCCTCGTTAAGCCCTACCATTTTCAACATCTACATGAGGCCTTTGGCTGAGGTGGTACTTCCCTGGGGGGTCCAGCTGGTCTCCTATGCCGATGACACCCAGTTGGCGGTTTCCCTTTCCCGGCTCGATTCTCCTGATAACAATAACCTCACCTCCTGCTTAATTAAAGTACTTAAATGGATGGATGCATCCTTTCTTAAACTCAATGGTTCTAAAACGGAAATTATGATGTTAGGACATAAGGCCCCCACCAACTTAGACCCTTGGTGGCCTAGTTGCCTGGGCCAGCCTCCCCACCTAAAAAACAAATTAAGAGTCTAAGAGTATGGATTGATCCTAATCTTAGTTTCCTTGTACAGGCGCGTAAGGTTGCTGCCACTTGCTATGGCCTGATCAGACTGTTAAGGAAGATCCTGAGTCTACTTCCCTTTGAAGCCAGGCTTCTTCTGGTACAGTCACTAATTCTATCGTGTCTGGATTACGCGAATGCCGTCTATCTGGGAGCGCAGCAGGGAACCATCAATATCCTGCAGATTGTACAGAACTGCGCGGCTCGGCTGTTGATGGATGTCCCTAAGCGGAATTCAGCCAAATATGCCCTTCGCCAGTTGCACTGCTTGCCAGTGCAGCAAAGGATTTGGTTCAAGGCCATGTGCACTGCCCATAAATCCATTTCCGGCAGTAGACCGGCCCTGATCCAGCCTTTGTTTCAACTTCACCAGATCACCCGGACCCTAAGATCAAACCATAAACATTTTTTGACTGTCCCTAGGATCAAGCGAGTACGTTCGGTGGCCGCCGATTCTCATTACATGCTGCAAAACTAGCTCCCTGACTGCATTTGGTTGGAACCTAACTATCTCAGCTTCAGGAAGTTGTTGAAAACTTCCCTTTTCCCCTGAACATTGAAGAATGACTAGGTGTGTTGATGCGCTGGGATGCCCTTGGGTAGCCATGCGCTATATAAATGCGTATTCATTCATTCAGTCTTGTAAGAGTAGGGCTCAGGCTCCAGCCTGGAAGACAGGGCTTCAGTCAGCCCTGGTGTCGGACGATGCCCCTCCGACCCTGTATCAGAGTTGGCTCCCACTCTGGCGCGAAACTGAACAAAGGACATGGCAGAATCCTCCCCACTGTGGAAAAGTAAATTTTGCCATGTTATATGTGCCTACGTGTTCCCCATCCTATGTTATATGTGCATGATTAATATGCATATGTATCCCCCTATGATCGATTAAAGACGCAATTATAGTTGTGTCCAACTCTAGTATGCCAGTTTCCAGTTCTCGTGAAAGCAACAAGTATTAGGCCCATGTTACCACGATTTACAGTGTATACGTTAATTCATTGAATTGTCCCCGTTTCTAGGCCTCGAAAGGGCCCGGACACCAGATTCAAGCTCCAGTCTCCTGAACTCACTCCGAGGAGCGATGCACCTGCATCCCTGACCCTTCACTTACTTCCTGCCGCGCGGTGCCCGGCCCGGCCTGGCTCTGCCTGCCTGTCTGCCAAGAGTATGTTATGCTTCTAGTTATCAGTTCAGCTCCTCGTCTTTGCATTCCTTAGCTACTGAACCGTATAAACAGCTTCAGCTATAGTCTAGTCTTTATGTCTCCATGCAAGAGAATTACTGTATTAATATTCATAGAAGATTCATAGCCCAC
Source organism: Lissotriton helveticus (assembly GCF_964261635.1). Taxonomy (NCBI): domain Eukaryota; kingdom Metazoa; phylum Chordata; class Amphibia; order Caudata; family Salamandridae; genus Lissotriton; species Lissotriton helveticus. The sequence goes on along the minus strand of NC_136063.1, from coordinate 703,161,779 downwards.
GCATTACACGAAGAATATATGCATGCACCAGCCTTAGAGTCAAGTAGCCTCTGCCCTGATAACTTTTAGTTTCTATCAACATGTACTCCAAACACAAGATACCAGATATGCCATAGGTACATGTCGTCCTGACACCGTAGACTTTAGTCTCCTCTTCTAGTGCAGAAGTCATAGCCCCCAGTTCTCCCTGGTAACACGTCATTGCCCGTTTGCGCGTACCACTAGGTTAAAGGTCCCAGCTGCTCTCAGGTAGCCCCCTCCATGTTTCCGCCCACTCATGACATTTCTATGACGTTTCACATCACATGTCTCAGTGCACGCCCTGTACACGCCTTCTTTCCACACCCATGTCTCCATATCTTACGTTTGTCACAAGTTACGCCTACTGTATGTAATGTAATGTAATGTTGTACTATATATATGCTGCACTGTCGATGAAATGGTGCAGCTGCCATCCATTCTATTTCCGTGCAGGCTATCCCGTTCCTGTCCCTTCCCTCATGCCTGATTAAAGCCTGTTAGACTCAGATACCTCGAATCCTGTCTCTTATTTATTGAGCTATCTGTTTTATTCAATGTATTCAAAAATAGTACCGGTAATTAATTATTTATTTACCACACCACTGTCCAACCCCTCCCCTGGGAGGGAACCATGAATCGTCCCAACCCTTTCCTTAGGGTACTATGGGCTTACCTGTAGGTGGGTCCCTAGATTCGCCTGCAGCAACGTCCGTGGCTGTGCTCCATACAGGAAACTTCCAAGTCCTGTGGGCATCCAAGACATCTGAAGGAATCGCCCTAGCAGGCACCACACATGAGCTGACCGGTCTGCTGATCCTGGGCACCCACGGACTCCAAAAGGCTCAGCCCCACAGGTGGTGGTTCTTCACATCCCTCAAAGCCTATCCTGTCCTCTCACAAAGAGGGAGGCCAGTATCCCTTTTTGGAGCCGAAGGAACTGAACCCCTATGCACTGCGTCGACTTGCTGTTGCAAAGGCTCGTTGGCTTCCTTTCTCCAAGATCTTCGGGCTCCAAAAAGCCCCAACCTCAAGCATCTCCTGTGACCAAGTTCTTTGTCCTCACCACATCACTTGCATTTTGCAGTTGCATCTTTGGTGAGCTGCTTGAGGTCCTCTTGCGACTCCAGTGCCTCCAGCCAGTGGGTCATCTTGAGAGCCTCCTTTGATTTCTGTGGGGCTCCCTTGACTCTTCGGGGCCTGCCCTGTCTCCCCTTCTATCCTTCCACATTGTTTGCAGTTGCCAAGGCTTGTTGGTACTCCCAACGGACACCGACCCGTTAACTCTCGACATGGGACATGGGACACTCGTGAACGGCTCCTGGCCTTCCACAGCGTTGCCTGGTCCTCACAGGTGCAGATCCAAGGTCACAGTCATCTCTCCTGAAACACCAGACATCAGTGGCATTCATCTTCCGTGCCTCCTGGTCACTCCGGAGTGGCATAGACTCTGTCCACTCTGCGCGCAGGTTCTTCACATCTTGAATCCACCTTTGGGTTCCACCGGACACTCACACCTTCTCCAGCAGTGGTATCTTCCTGCAGTCCTCCATTGAGTTCAACTGCGGTTTCCGACGCCTGTTAACACCTCTGCACCCGGCTTCCCTGTTGTAGGTATCCTGGCTCCTCTTCAAACTTCTGTCTTCCCCGGGTTTCTTCAGGATCCACTGGGATGGGTCCTTCTTTAAAATTGCAACTGAAACTTGTATTGAGACCGCGGTCGTGCCCCCACTCTGGACATGGCCTCCGTGGGGTTCCGGATTACTTACCTCGGGTGGTTCCTTGGGTCCCCGGCACTTCTATGTCTTCTAGGTATAGTCTTGACTCAAGCCGTGGTTCGCATACCACTATTTTAGTATATGATTTGGTCTACCCCTTGCAACCACTATGTATTCGTGCTACTTACCTGTTTCTATTGAAAAGTATTGTGTGCATTGTGTTTATTTACAGCTAGGAGATATTTGTATGTGTTAGTGATTGCCTTACAATAAACACATATTTTTATAAATACACCGTGGTTCTTCTTCACTTAATCTAATCCAAAAAGATTATGTTTTAGTGAAACATGCAGCAGTAGTACCTGCCTTGGTTCGTGTGGAATGAGTCCTCAATCCTTCAAGAGGCTGCTTCTCAGCTAATGCATGGCGCATTTTTAAGCTGGGGACTATCCAGCATTAAGATGGTTCTTTACTGCACTGTGTGGCACAAGTTACTTACCTTCGGTAACAATATATCTGTAAGAAACAGTAGTTAGTATTAGATTCCTTACCTTAGACTATCCCCAGGTGTCAGACTGGATTCGGAAAGTTTTGCGTAGCAGTACCCCTGCGCGCCGGTAGGCGTCGTCTGCGGTTCCGCGTCCGTCGTCGTGATCGCCGGGATGATGTCAGAGTACTTCGACGACGCCCTCGCGCGCTGACGTCAGTTCTTGTACATAGCTTTCTGTGCCAGGAACGCAGAGCCATGCCAGAGATCGACACTGGTGCCATGAAAATAGGGCCCTCAAAGGGAAATACCTTAACCCTAGATATCGGTTCGCAGAACGGTGAGGACGGGTGGGGCGGTAAGGAATCTAACACTAACTACTGTTTCTTACAGATATATCGTTACCGAAGGTAAGTAACTTGTGCATCTGAAAGAAACAGGTTAGTGTTAGATTCTTTACCTTAGAATAGATACGCCAGCAATACCAACCCCGGTGGTGGGTCTGCGAACCAAGATCACACCAGAAAGTCCTGGAGAACGGAAAGGCCGAAAAAGCCATCTCTCCGGACTTGGCTGTCCAGGCAGTAGTGTCTAGCAAACTTGTGCAGCGAGGCCCACGTAGCTGCCTGACAGATGTCCTGCAAGGGGACAATCTGACCCAGGGCAGTAGTAGCCGCCGTGGCCCAAGTGGAATGGGCCCTCAGCCCAACAGGAGGCTCCTTTGTAGCAAAGGAGTAACAGACCTTGATGCACAACACGACCCACCGAGAGATGGTTAGTTTGTGCACCGCCCGTCCCTTCTTCGCGCCCACGTAACCAACAAAGAGCTGGCGTGTGCGATCTAGGTAGAAGGAGAGAGCACATTTTTGGTGCAGACGGTGGAGCCTCTCTTCCTCCTTTGAAGGATGCGGAGGCGGAAAGAAGGTGGTCAAGGTGATGGACTGCCCGATGTGAAAGGCCGTAACCACCTTGGGCAGGAAAGAAGGACGCGTTCTTAAAACAACCTTGTCCGGATGGACAGAAAGAAAAGGAGGCTTAGAAGATAGAGCCTGGAGCTCACTCACTCTCCTGGCAGAGGTGATGGCAACCAGGAATGCAGTTTTAAGAGTCAAAAAATGAAGAGGACAGTTATGAAGTGGCTCGAAGAGAGCGCACATCAGATAGGTTAGAACAAGATTCAAGTCCCACTGAGGCATCACGAAAGGACTAGGAGGAAACATGTGCGTGATGCTTTTCAAGAATCTATTTACAACAGGGTACTTGAAAAGATAAGGGTGATCAGGAAGTCTCAAGAAGGCTGAAATGGCAGACAGGTAGCCCTGGATAGTGCCCAGAGCAGAGCCCTGCCGGGCAAGAGAAAGAAGAAAGAGAACCTCTGAAAGGGGGGCAGAAAGTGGATCCACAGCCTTTGCTGTGCACCATGTCACAAATTTGTTGCACCTGCAGGCGTATACCAATTTTGTGGAGGGACGTCTGGCTGCCGGAATCACATCACAAACTTCAGGAGGCAAGTCAAATGGCCTCAATTGCCACCGCTCAATCTCCACGCATGGAGGTGGAGGCTGGACAGGTTCGGGTGGAGGACCGTTCCCTGCTGCTGCGACAGAAGGTCCTCCAGAAGAGACAGACAAATCGGGGGATCGACTGACATGCTGAGTAGCTCGGGATACCAATATCTTCGTGCCCAGTCCGGAGCCACAAGGATGACTTGGGCCTGGTTGCGCCTGTTCTTCTTCAACACTCTGGGCAGAAGTGGTATGGGCGGAAAGGCATACAACAGACCGCAGCTCCACTGGTGCCGAAAGCGTCTCTGAGCGAGTACTGCCTTGGAAATTCCAACGCGCAGAACTGATGACATTGCGCGTTCTCTTCGGTGGCGAATAGATCTAACCAAGGCTCTCCCCAGTGCTGAAAGAGGCCTTGCGCCACGTCCGAGTTCAGACGCCATTCGTGATCCATCATGCACCGGCAGCTGAGTTCGTCCGCCCTGGCGTTCAGGGAACCTGCCAGGTGTTGAACAACCAGGGAGACGCCCTGGTGTTCCAGCCATGTCCAAAGGCGTAGAGCCTGCTGACAGAGGGTCCACGACCCCACCCCGCCCTGTTTGTTGCAGTACCACATGGCGGTGGTGTTGTCCGTGAACACCTGCACTACACTTCCCCGGACAGAGGGAAGGAATGCCTTCAGTGCAAGCCGGATCGCCCTCAGCTCCCGAAGGTTGATGTGAAGCCGGGACTCCGCCGGAGACCAGAGGCCTCTGATCTCCCTCTCTCCCATGTGGCCCCCCCCAACCCAGGAAGGACGCATCCGTCACCACTACGTGCTCCGGTTGGGGTAGGGAGAGAGATCTGCCGCTGACCCAATTGCGGTTCGTGAGCCACCACTGCAACTGCCTTGCAGTGCACTCCGAGATCCGGACGTGGTCGGACAGGTTGCCCTGATGCTGTGCCCACTGAAACTTCAGGTCCCACTGCAGAGCCGGCATCCGCCACCTGGCGTGATGCACCAGAAGGATGCAGGAGGCCATCAGCCCCAGGAGCCGCAGCGTCAACATGACCGAAACTCTGGATAAAGGCTGAAAGATCGGAATCAGAGCCTGAATATCCCGAATCCGCTGTTCGGGAGGATAAACCTGAAACTGCGCTGAGTCCAGAACCGCTCCGATGAAAAGGAGCTTCTGAGAGGGGCACAGGTGCAACTTCTGCACGTTAATGGAGAACCCCAGCGAGTGCAGGAGGTCGGCCGTAGTCTGGAGGTGGAAGACGACTGTCTGGGGCAAGTCCGCCTTCAACAACCAATCGTCGAGATAGGGGAAGACTGAAACCCCTAATCAGGGCAGATGAGCTGCGACCACCGCCATCACTTTCGTGAACACCCGTGGGGCGTTAGCAAGGCCGAAGGGGAGCACGGTAAACCGAAAGTGCTCGTGGCCTACCGTGAACCGCAGGCAACGTCGGTGGGCCGGCAGGACGGGGATGTGAAAATACGTGTCCTGCAAGTCCAACACTACCATCCAGTCTTCTGGGTCAAGGGCAGCTAGGACCTGAGCCAAAGTCAGCATCTTGAACTTCTTCTGGAGGAAGCCGTTGACGCTCCGTAGGTCCAACATAGGGCGTAGGCCTCCTTTGCCATTCTTGGGTACCAGAAAGTAGTGGGAATAGCAACCACGTCCTACTTCTGGCCCAGGAACGCGCTCGACGGCCCCCTTGCCCAAGAGGGCTGTAACTTCCTCCTGCAGAAGTTGCAAGTGATCCCCCGACATGCGGTGGTACTGCGGTGGCATAGCTGGAGGGGTCGCCTCGAAGGGGAGGGAGTAGCCCCTTCAGACGATTTGCAGCACCCACCTGTCCGATGTGATGGAGCGCCAGTGGAGGAGGTGATCCCAAACCCTGCCCCCCCCACTGGCGTCGAATAGGCCTGAAAACTCGGAGGATTTTGAGGCAGATTCTGCGGGGGCGGGTGTGGACTGACCTTGCCGGTGTCCCCCTGCACCGCCACGGCGGTTACCACGTCCGCGTTGAGGTAAGTTCTGCGGTCTGTGGCTAGCAGGACATGTGGGGGCGCCCCTTCCTTGGCCACGAAAGGGACGAAAGGCGGAAGCTTGCTGGCGTAGGCCGAGGCCCAAGGACTTGGCCGTAGCCCTGGAGTCCTTGAAACGCTCCAGCGCACTGTCCGCCTTGTCGCCAAAGAGGCGACGGCCATCAAAGGGCATATCCATAAGGGTGGACATCCCTCGAAAAAATTGGCAGACCTTAGCCAGACGTGACGGCGAACCACCACCGTCGTCGCAATCGCCCTGCCCAGCGAGTCCATGTTATCGAGTCCACATCGAATGGAATAGCGTGCTGGGTCCCGTCCCTCTGCTAGGGCCTGGGTAAGCTTTGCCTGGACCTCTGCCGGGCACTACGGCAGCACTTCCGCAACCGTTCTCACAGAGTGCCCAAAAGGCAGGCGGTTTTGACAGACCGCAACCCCAACCTCAGTAAGGAGAACAGTTTCTTCCCAAACTGATCGTACCTTTTGGATTCCCGATCCGGAGGAGCAGTCGGGAATGCGGTCTGGGACGTTGAGGCCTGGATAACCAGACTCTCAGGGATGGGGTGGGTGGACAGAAAGCAGGGGTCGCCCGGTGCCGGGCGGTGGCGTCGGGTCACGTTCCAATCTACAGGGAGGCCTGTAGAGGGCTTGGACCAGGTGCCCAGCAGAACGTCAGTGAGGGCTTCATTAAATGGCAGGAGAGGCTCCGAGGAGCTTGCCTGCGGTTTGAGCACTTCAGTGAGGAGGTTAGTCCTCACGGCCGCGACTGGGAGCTCAAAAGGCAAGGCCTTGGCTGCCCTAGTTAACATCACGCTTTAAGCAGCCCCCTCCTCCGTAGCCACGGTAGGAGGGGAGACAAATCCAGTGTCGGGCGAAATGTCCAGACCACTGGCCTCCCCAGCTCTTCCGCCCAGTCCTGGCTCAACTGGCACTACAATGCCAGAGGGTCCTCAGACCCCTCCTAGTCCCCCTCGTCATCCATCTCTTGATAGTCAGGAATAAATGATGGAGGCGGGTCGTCGTTGAAGGGCTCACCGATCGGCGTCGAAGGCGGCGCCGAGCGGTGCCGGTCCAATGCCGGATCCGGACCGGGGCTGGGACCGGGGACGATGTCGTCCAGGGACGGCGTCGGGGCCGACACCCTTGGTGATGGCGCCGGCGGAGGGGTCATAAGGTCGACCGGCATCGTCACGGATCCAGGCCTGGATCCTGAGGAGCCCTGCAGCGTCGGGACCGGTGTCATCGACGGCACCAGAGCACCTGACAGCGCCGGGGCCGGAGCCGCCAGCCCGCTTGGGCTCCCAGACGGACCTGCGGGGCCCGAAGGCACCTAGGCGGGTCCCGCGGAGTGAAGCGCGACCTCATGGCCGTAATTAAGGTGCTGATCTCCTCCGGCGTCGCGTGCAGCCCAGGAACCGGCAGGTGTGTAGCTGGACGCGGCGCTTGCGGCTCGGGTGGAGCCACGTGGGCGGTGTCACCCGAACCCCCGGCCGCATCGCGTGAGTGTCGGGAGGAGTCGGAAGAGCGATGTCGCTTCTTCGGCTTCTTGTGCCTCGACTTAACTGAGGACTTGGAGCCCGACAAGTGGTGTCGACTGGCCGAGCGGTGATGACTGTGGCCCCGGGACTGGTCCCTCGACCTCCTCCTTGACCGGGACCTCGAGCAGCGCGGGGCCGACTGCCGCAGCTCGAGACACTTACGGGACCGCTCCCACTTAGCCTTCGATGTCAAGGCCCAACTTGTCATCATGGTCAGCCTTGAGACAGTAAAGGCACCGACGGTGGGGGTCGGTCACCGACATCAGTCGGTTACAATCTTCGCAGGGTTTAAACCCGGGCATCCCTATCGGCACCGAGAGTCGAGGATCCAAAAGAGATCAAAAGTTTAGTCAAAAATTGACTAGGAGTACTGCTCTTCCCGGATCTGCACTTGCTGGCATGGAAAAAAGAAGAACAGACGTCAGCGCGCGAGGGGGGCGTCTAAGTACTCCGACGACGTCATCCCGGCGATCACGACGCCGACAACGGAAGCGGAGCCGCAGACGACGCCTACCGACGTGCAGGGGTACTGCTACGTAAAACATTCCGGATCCAGTCTGACGCCTGGGGATATTATAAGGTAAAGAATCTAACACTAACCTGTTTCTTTCAGATGTCCTTCTTTACTCCTGGGAAGCCCATAAAGAATTTCATATGACATTGTAGGCACCGTGTTCATCGTCGTCATGACATCCGCGTTGTCAACATAACCAGAAGCGCGGAGTCATGATTGACTGACGTTTGTTAAAAAGGCAACCAGGGCCCTGAAGGTAAAGACCCTTGACACTAGATCATGTCTCTACCAGATAAGGCGTTACCGAAGGTAAGTAACTTGTCCATCTGATAGAGATATCTAGCTGCCGATTGAATACCTTTGAACAGATACCCAATAAATGCCATCCCCAGAGGAGGAACTGTGGAAAGGTTTAGACCAGGAAGTCCTGCAAGACAGAGTGACTAAACAGGCATTTTTCCGCGCACCTGGGTGTCCAGGCAGTAGTGTCTGGCAAACATGTGCAGTGATGCTCATGTGGAGCACTTGGCATATATCTGAAATGGGAGCACAACGATGGAGAGCCGGGTGGGCGATTTAGCCCTGATGGAATGGGCCCTAAGCCCTTCAGGAGGATCCTTAGTCGCTAAAGCATAACAGATTTTGATACAGAGGATAACCCAGCTAGATATAGACCTCCAGTGGACAGCCCACCCTTTCTTTGTGCCCATGTACCATATAACGAGTTTGTCATCCACTGGGAGCTCTTTGGTTCGATTGAGGTAGAACGAGAAGGCTCTTTTTGGGTCGAGACAATGGAGACGCTCCTCTTCCTTGGAAGGGTGCGGAGGTGCATAGAAAATGGGTAGAGTAACCAACTGCCCCATATGAAAGAGCATTATCACCTTAGGTACAAAAATTGCCCTTGTGCGAAGCCCCACTTCATCCGGAATGACCGTCAGGTAAGGAGGCTGTGATGACAGTGCCTGCAGTTTGCCCCTGGCAGAGGTTTTGCCACTAAGAAGGGTGTTTTGATGGTGAGCAGCCATAGAAAGAAGTTTTGCAGCAGCTCAAACGATGAACACATCAGAATGGTGAGAACCAAATTAAGGTCCCACTGTGGCATAATTAAGGGTGAAGGGGGGAACAAGTGGGTTAACCTCTTTAAAAATCTGTGTACCAATGGGGGTTTGAAAAGAGAAGGCTGATCAGGCAGCGTAAGAAAAGAGGAATGGGCCAAAAGATAGCCTTTCAAGGTACCCAGAGCAGAACCCTGCTGGGCCAAGGGAGGTATGAACAGGAGGATATCAGATAAAGATGCAGATAGAGGGTCAATAGATCATTTTGTACAATATTTACAAAATGTGGACCATCCGCAGGCATATACCGAGTTCGTGGAGGGATACCTAGCTGTCATAATAACCTCACAGACTTCAGGAGGAAGGTCAAAAGCTGTCACTGCTCAATCTCCATGTACGGTGGAGAGTGGACAGGTATGGGTGGAGACCCTCCCCTGCTTCTGCAACAGGAGATCTTCCTGAAGGGGCAGCATGATCGGAGGATCGATGCTCATTGCCAGAAGTTTGGGATACCAGACTCTCCATGCCCAGTCCAGAGACACAAGAATGACTTGGGCCCCGTCACTCCTGATCTTCTTGAGCACTCTGGGTAGGACTGGAATGAATGGTAAGGCATATAGGAGGCTGGAGCTCTATGGACGAAAAGCGTCGCCGAGCGAGCGCTGCCTTGGAAACTCCAGCACGCAAAACTGCAGACATTGTGCGTTCTCTACGGAAGCGCGCAGATCTAACCAAGTCTCTCCCCACTGCTGAAAGAGTCCTTGCACGCCTCTGGATGAAGCCACTCGTGATCCGCTTGGCACCTTCGGCTGAGTTCGCCCGCTCTGGCGTTCAGAGAACCAACCAAATGCTGAACCACCAGGGTAATGCCCTGCTGTTCCACCCAAGTCCAGAGACGAAAAGCCTCTTGACACAGTTTCCACAACCCCGCCTTGCTTATTGCAGTACCACACGGAGGTCTAGTTGTACAAGTTACTACTTGTGTAACAATATATCTGTAAGAGACATTAGTTAGTGATAGATTCCTTACCTTAGAATAATCCCCAGGCGTCAGACTGGATCCGGAAAGTTTTGCTTAGCAGTACCCCTGCGCGTCGGTAGGTGGTGTCGTGCGGCTCCACGCCCGTCACTGGCGTCATGAGCGCTGCGATGACATCACGGAGACTACTTAGGCGCCAACTATGCGCGTTGACGTCAGTTCTTTCTTTTTCCGCGCCGAAAGCGCAGATCCGGATTGAGTACGTACCTCGATCATTTTTTGACTACTTTTTGTCTCTTGGTGCATGTAGGGATGCCCGGCTTTAAGTCTTGTGGGTCGTGCTGCCGTAACATGTCGGTGGCGGACCCCCAGGATGTGTGCCTCTACTGCCTGGAGACCCATCATGACTCCTGGGACTGTTAAGCCATGTCCCGAAGGCCTTGCAGGTGCGGCACCGGAAGTTTTTGGAGGTCCGGCACTCCTCTCACCGCCGCTTCGGGTCTAGGGGCCGTTTGCAGGACCGGAGCCGTGGCTCATTGGACTCTAAATCTTAGCCTTCAGATTCCGGTAAGCGACGCCATAAAAAGAAGTCAAAGAACCGTGTTCGCTCTCCGACGTCTCCCCAGAGGCGGCGAGGGGGACAGGGGCTCTGCCCCTGCGGTTCCTCTGGATCCAAGAGAGTCCTGGGTCCATCGGCGACTCCCGAACAGATGCAAATGTTTCTTGCTGCCATGGACCGCCCTTTTTAGGCCTCGGGCTCCCGCCGGCGAGCCTTCGGGCCCCGCAGTCCTGTGTCCAGATCCTGTGAGCCCGGCGGCTCCGCCACCGGCGCCACAGGATCCTGCGGTGCCGGCTCCGGTGTCACAAGGTGAAGCGCCGCTGGCTCCGGCCCCGGCGCTTCCCTTGCCTCCGCCCCCTGGGGGCCGTTTATCCCACCCCTGCCCCGGTTCTCGGACCATTTCGTTCCACCCCGGGATTCGCATTGGGATACGGCTCTGGCTCGGCCCCGACCGGCACCGTTTTGATAAAGCCAAACCAAAGTTAGCATTAACCGCGAGGATTATAATGCACTTAAAAGTATATGGTATGGCTATATCATAGAACAGCTATAAGGACATGGTTCCGAAAGCTGCAGAAGGGCTCAGCCCATGCTACAGCACCCTCTCATATAAAACCAAGCACTCTGCCTCCAGGATTGTTAAGGTCTGCCATAGGAGTGACTTATAGGTTACTATGTGTCTATATATAAGGCAGATATAGATATACTATATCTAAGTAAGGGGTGATTACACCACCTTACCCAAGCTGAATGATCAGCCTGTGGTGTCAGTTTGGATGGCCAGCCAGGGGTGGCATAATACATGCTGCAACTCCTGGTAGTCCTTGGATGCACCTATGCCCTGGGTACCTATGGTACACTATACAGGGGCACACAAAGGTGACCCAATTCCCAATTGGGTATGTACATGAAGTACATGGAGTCCATTTTACAGAGAGAGCAGATAGCCTGGGGCCCTGAATAGCAGGATCCCAGGACAACTAAGTCAAAAACCAGCTAAACACTAGGCAAAAAGATTGAAAGACCACACCTACTTCTTATGTTAAGCAGTAAAAAGCTTACCTTCCCAGTCTCGAGTCACCTTTGTGTTCATAGGGGAAGATTGCTCGTATTACTTAAGAGTTGTATCCAGGGCCTAGGCACCAAAGACAAACCAGAAGCAGGTTTGTGACAGACATCTGCTTCCTGCGTTCTCTACATGACTTAAATCCTGTTGACTTCAGTGGAGACACTGTTCCCTAGCGCAGTGAGAAAAGGTTTTCAGAGTTGTTGGAAGACCGACAAAGTTAGGTGCAGAGCTCCGGGCCTGTCTTGGAACTCGCTGAAAGAAAGGAAGTGATGTCAGGGCACATGGGTGGCTCTTATAATTAATTCTGCTCTGTCACTTATGGAGCGGTATGGAATCAGCACAAACTCGCCCGGTGCTAACTAGAGGCATGCAAAAGTATTGCAGACACATTCTCCAGATCCAGTATGGCACCTATGGGGTATTCTAAAGATGAGGAATCTGTGGTCAGAAATCAGAAGTTGGCATTACACTGTTGGTGTACACTAAAATAATTTCAAAACCAAGTAAGTCCGAGTCCTAGGTGTAAGGGAGAAATTCCGTAAGTGAGATCATATTGAAGACAATTTACTCCACTCAATTTATATGCACTGCTCAAAATCATGCAAGCAAAAGTTACCTTTAAACTGAATAAAAAGGTTCATTAAAAGTTAACCTACCTTTTCTCGTTTCTGCTCGGCGACTCCTTTTTTTGCAAAAATTAAGCTAACTTTTTCCTGGTCCTTTAAAAAACGCCTGCGCAATCGTAGGATTTCTGCCTTTTCTTCTATACCTGTGTTAATAAATGATGATTGGTGAACTACTAAATATATCAATGTTACACAAACAAAGAGCTCTGACTTTTTATGAGTAAGATCGTAAATATAATCCTGCTTAAGTTTCACTCTTAATGAAATGTGCAAATATGATAGGAAAACAGAAAAAGTATAGTAAACAGATGAACAAGAAAACAGGAGATAATAGAACTGTAAGAGAAAGAATAGCAGAAAAAAAGAAATAAATAACAAATAAACTGAAGAAAACAATCACATGAAGCAACGGAAAAATACAGTGAGAAAAATGAAGGGAACAAACGAAAAACATCACAAACAGAATTCATTTTTTTTATTTTTAAATCAAACAGTATTTATTGCTCAATAATTTTGCAACTTTCATGTACTGCGTGCATAAAACCTAATAAAGCAAACCAAAAAGTGAGGGGTGAAGAGATAACTTACATTAGTTAACAAAAAACATAAAGGCCAGCCAGTCACAGCAAGCTTCACTGTATTCAAGCTCCTAGTTATTAAGCTGGCAGAAGAAAGAAGTATTTAGTTCTCTGTGTAGTGGTTGAGTGGGTTCCTTACATTTTGACCCAAAAAGCAAGGTGTTTTGGGATCAGAAGGATTTTTTTTTTTAGTTAACAGCATATCACCTTTTGCGAGTTGGATTGCCCACTCATGTACTGTGGCCTTGAAATCAGTATATCCTTTGTGTTTCATATACAGCAACTTATAGTTTCCATCTGAGGCAAATGAAGACACTTACCTTCAGTAACACACTTCCTTGTGGATGTAGAATGCCAAAGCTTGCACCCCAGAGGCCCGGCTCAGTCGAAGGGTATAAATAAAATGGATGTGGACGCCTAACGGCCACACCCATATAAGTGGTATCTTTGTCCCATGTGATTGGCTTTCACCAACAAATCAGAGTCCCAGTCCCTACAGGTCCCAGCACTTTACAGTGGACCACAGCTCAACTCAAAGTTTGAGCTATTGCAGCTGCGGTAGGCCTGATACAAAGTGGACAAGTACATCAACACCTTAACCGCAAGGCTGCTGCAACTCGCCAATACATTCATGGATGATGACCAGCCCAAGGAGGTACGCGCTCCCCTAATTTAAGGCTGCAGATTGTCAACACTTAAGCGCCTCACACTGGACGACTCCTCGTTCACAGGCATCACAGCCCCACATTCTAACAAGAGTGCTCCAGACAGCCTAGAAGAAGATGTCTTCAACGTCTTTGTAGCGCAACCAGAAGAGGGGAAGACTAAGCTAGCCCCTTTGTGCACCCTCATGGATCGCCAAGTAGCAGTACCGGCCCTGATTGACACTGGGGAATCTATCAACATCATAGACTTCAAACTATTTAAAAAGCAACAACCTTGCCCACGGCTGGAAGCTGCCAGAGCCAAGATCTTCACGTAGGGAGGCAAGCACCCACTACAGCTGGCTGGTGCCACTGAGTTGCTGGTAGCGAGCAAAGACAGAAGCACTTCCATGTCATCAAGGATGGCACAGACACCCTCACAGGATGCCACACTGCGAAAGGCATGATACTGAAGTCACGTAAATTCTATATCGATATAATTGACATACAATATCCCAGGAAGTAAATATTAGCTACAACTGCCAACAGGGAGCCAAGGCATGCCCAGATACGGGAATTGCAACTAGAGTCCTTAGGGATATAACAATAGGATGAAATGATGTACACAGGACTGGAGTCAGTCTCGGTGTACAGTTGGTAGAGGTAGCTAATATTTACTTCCTGGTATATTGCATATCAATTACATAGACATAGAATGTTCATGACTGGGATATCCTGGATTCCCTTAAACTTTCTCTGCGAGGGACAAGTTAATCAAACTCCTTTGGCATTCTTCTCAGGCATCAATTGCTATGTCCTGATGATGATCCCACTATCTTCAGTGAGATCATCTGAAGATAGTTGTCGACTTCAGCACCTTGACACAAACCTATAATTTTGGTTACTAATATGTGCTATGGTGCTACTATCTATGTTTTTAGGCCTAATCACTAAACTGCATCTCGGCCCCTATGCACAATGCCTGAGTTTGGTAACTCAATTTTCTATTGTAAACGGTCCCACTTGTATGACAGTGTATTTTTCAAAATAAATCATAATATCCCTCTGGATATATGAACATAGACATCATTGTAACTCTGTGTTAATTACAGTTATAATTCTATGTTGTGAGAGACCAATTGATCATTTATAAAAAAAAAAGTTTTTGTAATTGGGCACTTTATAGGGATGTGGTTTATTGCGATAGAGGGTTTGCCGCTGGTTCCGTTGAGGTATGTTTGTATTTAGAGGCATTTGGTTTGGCACAAGTGAGAGGTAACCCGTGAAAAAGTTCCCTGTGTATGATGCTCAATGGCATTCCTTTTAATTATTTCTTGATGGAGGTGCTTTATCCTCTCGCAAGAATTCAAAGACTGTCTCAATTGTAGGAACACTCCAATGTATATTCACTTATTGACATTTACGCTACGAAGACTTAATGTACGAGTTACTTACCTTCGGTAATGATGTATCTGGTATAGATGATTCTATCCTCAGATTCCTTCACGTAGAATTATCCCCAGCAGTGAGACTAGATCCGGAAAAATGTTGCCACTGCATCCCTGCGCCCCAGGGGGATAGCACCACGCGACTCCGCCCCTGCGTTGTCCACGCATGTGACGTAAGCGAGGTCACATAATTCCCGCCCCAGCGTGCCTACATCAGTTTTCTTCGGAGAACTTTTCCGCGCCACAACGCGGAGCCATCAGACAAAAGCGTGAGAGTATAGGAACAGTGTGCGAAAAGAAAAAAGGAATGGCGGGAACAACACCATAAGGAGTGGTGCCAACACTGCAGTATCCCAAGCCGGTAAAAGAGTAAAGAACAGAGCACAGCCCTGAACAGCAACCCTGCCAGCACAAAGATAGCCAACACCCCCCCCTCCCCCAAGTCAAGAACACATGAAAAGCGTCAAGAAAATATATAACAGGACCACAACCCCAACCAATTACAATGAAGTGGAACCAGTGTGGGACAAAAAAGGCACAACAAGACTCACAGACAGCCCCCAACACAGAATGTGACAACCGCTGTAAGGTACAAGAGCAGAGGCTCAACCAAAAGACCCCAACCTAGAGAATAGCAGAGGGGTCAGGACCCCTAGCAATGAAAGGGGGTAAGAGAAGGGGGGTATAGGCCCCAACCTGGGGCAACTGCAAAACAAAGTCACAGAAGTACCTACAAACCGACCCTCCCAAGGGCCAAAAGAGGGGGAAGGAACAAATAAATAGGATGAACATCCTGCCAGCAAAGAGCGACAGAATGCACGCACTGAAGACATAGCCACCCACAGGGAGGCGAATGCAGAAGACCAAACCAAAGGGTCCTCGCAGAACGGGGAGGAAGGGCGGGCCATGAAGGAATCTGCGGCTAGAATCGTCTCTACCAGATACATCGTTACCGAAGGCAAGTAACTCGAACATCTGATAGAGACTACTAATTGCAGATTCCTTCACGTAGAATAGATACCCTAGCCATACCCAAGGGGAAGGAGGGTCTGCGAGAGGAACCCAGTAGCCTGGTCATAATAGAGGGTCCCACAGGGCCGAGTCCCAAAGACAGAACGAGGAGCCCCGTCCCCCAGATAAGGAGAACTCCCACAAGCAAAAGAACACCAACCCCGAAGGGGACGCGGGAAAGGAGAAGAGGTAGCCCGTCCTCGCTCAGCAGAGGAAACAAGGCAAGGCAAAAGGAGGCCAAAGCGCCCCACGCCCATACTAGGCAGCAAAACCTCCACCCAAGGCCAAGGCAAGGAAGAGGAGCACCGAAGGATAAGAGCAACCTAGTGACTCCAAGGAGAAGAGGCAGAGCGAAGGCAAGCCTTCCCCCACCAGACACATACCCAGTGAAGAGGGCCGCCAACCCTAACACAGCCAGAAGGCAAAGACCAGATTGAACGGCACTGTCCGCAATAAGCAGGCGCAAGCCGAAAAAGGGCAGCTCAAGGTCAACCAGGAAGTACCGTCCAGCGCCCCGCAGGGGCAGACTGCACCTGAAAGGGAACAAGAACTCAGGGACGAGAAGTAGAACTGAGCGCAAGGCCCACTGGAAGGAGCGGACAAGGCAAGGATGACTGTCCCACCAAATCGCCAAAAAGGCACAATGGTGCAGAAAAATAGCAGGTCAGCACCAGCAAGTGCAGCCAGCCGCCAAAAGCACTGCGTAAAGATGCGCTCAGGGCAAGCCAGACGCCAGCCGAAGACTGAGAGCAAGAAGGCGAGAAAGGTCTGGACACGCTCCAGGGAGGAGTCCGCACCCACAACCCAAAAAGAAGTGGAACCAGCAGAGCCAAAACGCCCGGCCGCAGACAGCAGGCCAGACCAGGCAAACAGCGCAGTCACCCCCCCGGAGAAGGACACCGCGGGGCACATCCAAGCCATCAGCAAAAGGATTGCAACTGCAACATACCTTAACGCCAGGGAGAATAGAGACCCAAAGGTGATCACAACTCCCCAGCACATAACAGAGCTATATAACAGCTACCGCTGCCCCACATAGGGCATGTTACGTCCCAAAACATGACAACCTCTTGGGAACAAACGTCCGCAGCAGAGGACAACAGAAAATACCTGTGGAAAAACCCGCAGAAGGCTTGTTAAGCAGCCAAACAGAAAAAACAGCAGGCCTAGTCTCAGGGCCAGCATGGGGTAGAAAACCCAAAGCAAAAACAAACAGTGAAGAAGAAGGGCTGGCCAGCAGCCAACAGAACCACAGTCCCAACAAGGAGGACCCGAGTGGCCATGAAGCACACAGAACACACAACTATGGCGACCCGCCCCAAAGGAAGAACACTTCCAAGAACCAGATCACCCCACAAGTCTCTGAGGGGGAGAAGGAGGAGGAGGGCGAAACCCCGCCAAGAACCTCTGAATGGCTGAGTCTGTGGGGGCATGGAACCATCGAAAGGAAAGTCCACCAGCTGTTCCCGAACGTTCTCCGGGAACACACTGTCTCGAAGCCAGGCATGGCGACGAAGGGCAACGAAGAAGGCATGGCATGACCCAGCACCTACGAGATGTCCAGAGCGGAGCGAAGAATAAATGCCGCCAGCTCACGGCCATCCAACACATGGTGCCTCAAAACAACACAGGCACCCTCCTGAGAAGCGGCAGACACAAAAGACTCCCCACAATCAAGAAGTGGCCCTAGCCAAAACACACAGCGTGTTAAGGGCCCTCGGAGCTACACTGGTTGAGGCAAACATATTGTGCCCCCAGAAGTCCAGCCAGAGGGCCTCCCTTTGTGGTTCTGAAAATTCTGGACTCGTGTAATAAACTTTGTCATAGTATGACGATTTTGGTATCAAAAGACCGAGAATGGCTAGTACACTATGTACAAGCATTTTCGTCATATTCGAGTGACGATTTCACCTCGAAATCGTAGTTTTCGTTCTGAACCCTTGGGTTCCATTTTGTGTACGGCAGCCATTTTGTGAGTTGCCCTCACATAGGCTAATGATTAAGGCCAAACATGATTCCAAAGGACACGTACACCTTGGTTGACTTCTCTGCGACCTGGGCAAGCTGGAACCATCGCCCCAGGCCGAACCTGCCCGGCCAGTTCCTTTCCCAGTGGCCGAGCGAGATAGCATCAAGGCACAACATGCCATAAACCTTTTCATCGCACACACACCCTGCCTAATCTTGCTCACACCTGTCCCTGTTTCTTTACATATGTCTTGCTTTACGAGGAGGAGGTGCCCGTTTTTATTGGGGGTCCACCGATATCTGATGAAAAGGTTGGGCCTTGCCGGGTAATTTGTTGTGGGCTGGACGAACTGAAATGTGGGTTTGTCATCATGACTCTGCTTTTTCTTTGTAGTGAAAATATGTGAATGGTCTACTGTAAATCTAAGAATGTTTGCCTGAAGCATAATATTTTGTATAAAAAGAGAAGACTGGCTTTGTAAGATTGGGCAGTCTCCTGAGAATATACAACGTGTTGTACTTCTAGGTCGCCTGTTACTTGGTTGCAGCCAATAAATTCGATCTTTGACTTCACCTAGAAGACTCTGAGTTTCTGTGTCTGAATCAGGAAAGTACCCGAGGTCTTAGGGTGTACCCTGACACCACTGGGTTCCGAAAAACCCAGTACCTAAGCTGGCGCCCAACGTGGGGCGATACCAACGATACCGGTCCAAGCCAGAGGTTCGCGAGGAGCTTCGTGTGAAAATTCTGGAGGAAGGCCGCCACTTCATCGACCCCTGCATGTCGACGTGGTCCGAAAGTCTTTGCTGCGAGGTTCCCCGCTTCCCGACGGCTACGAAGGACTGCTACCCTGGCCATCACCCTGATTTGGACCCTTGACGATTGGTAGAGCGAAACGATAGACGAGTCTTCTGGTGACGTCATCGATACCTCAGTTAAGTATAAGTGGAGCGTTTCCCAGTCCTTAGTTGGTCCTTTGATTGGGTATCCCCTTGGGATCTTTGATTTGGAACTTGCAAGTACCAAAGCCGAAGGATTCGTGTATTCACGAGACTATCGTATTCGATAATCCTTTGAAGTTTGAGGCTAGACTAGAGAGCGAAGATGCCTGGTCTTAGCAGACTTGGAAATTTGTTTTGTTGTGGTAGTAATAGGGATTCCCGATTGGAGGACTCGTGTCCGGTTCCTCCGATTGGAACTCCAACTTATGAACTGTATGTGAAACATGGAGTAGGCCCCATCACATATAATGAAGTGTGGATCAGATACACCAGAAAAGATGGTGTTCTAAAATGGCCCCAATATGGTAGCTTTGGCACAGAAATCCTAGATAATCTAGAAGTTAAACTTTTCAAGAAGAAAGCCCGGCCGGCGATGTGTGACTCTTTCCACCTATGGCGTAAGGAAGCCAAACAGAAGGAAATTAAATTAGCAAAGAAAGATAAAAGAGAAAGGGGTATCTCGATAATGCAAGCTGCTATGCAGTTCAAAGATAACGAAGAAGAACAGATGAGTGAGCAGTTGCACAGGCAACGGAAAATGGTGATCGATAAATGTTACCCAGTTTTGCCGCCTCTTCAGCAAGATGCAGCAAAATACCTTGAAAAAGATCCCCTAATGTCGCATTTATTGAGTTCGCCACCCCCCTATGCGCAAAATGCTACGGCACCTCCGCCACCTTTAGTTGCGCAACCTTTAGTTGTTGTGCCTCCTGCTCCTCCACAGCCACCAGCTGTTCTCCAGGTGGTTCCTATTCCTCCGGTGCAGCCTCCTCAAGGGCCACCGGCTTTGACATCTGCTCTGCCTTTACTTCCTACAACTTTGACTACTATAACGACTACCACTCCTGGTATTCCTTCTGATACTGCCTCTGCGTCTGCCTCGCCTCACCCTGCTTTTCCGCTTGTCTTTTCATCGACTTCTCCTTCTGTCCGACAGAGAGTGGCTAGTACTGTTACTAGTCTCCTATATCCTCTCTTTGGTGCAACAAGTGTAACGCCTGACACAGAGCGTAAGCAGTTGCGTAGCCAACTGCCTGATTCTAGGGAGAAGGAAACGCTGAATTATTTGGCACATAGATGGGTTACTGAACCAACGAGATATGAGCTAGAATCTGTTATGGATGTCTTCCTTCAGTGGGAAGCACCAAAACAGAGATAAGTTTTTGAGAAAATGTGTACTTTCCTGAGTGAGGATTTAGAGGAAAATGATTTGGAGCCCAATCCGCCTGAGTAGTGTCATATACGGTTCGAGTTTGGAAAAGGCGCAATTGTGGGTTCAGATATTAAGAAAGCAGTTGCGACGTTGTTGTCGTTGAGAAGTGAGGGTGTTTCTCGGTCATTGTTTGAGTCTGATTCCTCTGTTAAAAAGAAGGCGAGACAGTATCCAATGAGAGAAGTTCCTCCAGTATGGAAGGACGCTGTTGCGGCTGATGTAGCTAATCACGTTGATGCTGTACCAGCTCATTTTCAGCGGGTCTGGGTACATGTTCCATGGAAGCGAGCTGAAGTCTTGGCCCTTAAACAGACATTGCCTGATCCCCGTAAAAATCCTGCAGGGTATTACAAAGAATTGTCACAGACTGCAGGTTCTTGCATTATGAATTTAGCGGACATAGACATGTTGTTTGGGAATTTTGTTCCACAGCCTTTATGGGGAAAGATTCGTCATGCAGATCATGATCAGGAGTTAGGTGACTCATGGGCTAATATTGCTGCTGCAGATGCCCGACAAGTTGGTGATGCTAAACCCGAGCCTTTAGTAGCAGATCTCGCTGGTAGGATCATTAATTACATGAAAACTTTAATGCCTGCCATGAGAGTAAATTGCGCTAAATTGTCTGCGTGCAAGCAGAAGAAAGATGAAACAGTGTCAGATTTCTTCACCAGGTTTGAAGAAACGTTTGTCGACCACAGTGGTCAAGATATGAGTACAGAAGGTGGCCAACGGTTGTTCGTCGATAAATTTGTGCATAATTTGCTTCCCGAGTTGTGTAAGAAGTTAAAGGATTCAGAGAGTTCTTGGGCCGTTTCCTCTTCAGCACAAATAGTGGCTACTGCACAGTATTATGAAAATCGAGACAAAGATGAGAAAGATAGAGCGGAGAAGAAAACTAAAGAGTTAAAAACGAAGGTTCGGTTACAGCAAGCATATCCGCCACATGGTGGTCAAAATAGTGGTGGTCAGAGTAACTATCAGAATAACTATCAGCAGCCTCTACAGTTTCAAAGGAACTCGCAAAGAGTCGAGTATACTCAACCACGTGTCCCCGTAGGTCCCAATCAGTGTTGGTATTGTAAGGAAGAGGGTCATTTTAAGTATAGTTGCCCTAATTTGTTACAGAGTGGAAATGGTGTTTCTGGCTCAAGAGGTCGAGGTGTTCAGCAAGCTCCCAGAGGTAGAGGACGTGGAAATTTCCCCCAGAACGCACGTTCCTTTCCGCCTCAAAATTCAATGAATAGTTTTGATCAGCAGAATAACGCGTCTGGTAGGACGGCTCAGTACTATGCTGATGACTACTATGCAGAAGATGAGAATATGGACGGTAATGATTGCTAGGATAGCCGTAGACAAAGAGAGGGAGTTGTTTCAGTTCCAGTAGATCAGAGTGGACCTTACGTTGAGGTGATTACATCAGGTGTATCAGAGCCTTTTCTGTTGGATACTGGTGCTACAAAGAGTTCTATTATGCACTCAAAACTCCCTGGCGCACCTTTGTCTGGCGAAACGAATGTTTCAGTAGGTTTTTCTGGCGCCCCGGTTAGAAACCCAGTTTCTAGTCCTATGTCCCTTTCTGTTGGACCTTGTGAATTCGAAGCACCCCTTATTCTGACGACAGGTTGTGGTGAAAACTTGTTGGGATTAGATCTGTTAAAAAGATTGTATGCGACGTTGTACTGTTCTCCTTCAGGAGTACAACTTACACTAGGTAAGAAAGTGGTTTCCTCAATGTATTTGTCGAAGGACAAACTCCCGACAGAATTGTCGTTTCTTCCTGATATTCTTTGGGCTACTGGTCCTAATGATGTAGGTCTTTTGGAAATACCGCCATATGTTGTGACATTGAAAGCCAATGTTAAAATGCCACGCATTCCCCAATACAAAATTTCTAGTGAAGGTGAAAAAGCTTTGCTAGCGTTCATTTACGATTTAATTGACAAAGACGTGATTGAAGAGACAAGAGGCAACGTTTGCAATAGTCCTGTTCTGCCTGTTTTGAAACGAACTGACCCTTCCCAGCCACCTGTTTACAGATTCGTGATTGATCTTGGAGAGGTCAATAAAATCGTTGTACCACAATTTCCAGTTGTCCCTGATATCACTGCCCTATTGACTATGATTCCAGCTTCCGCGACCTGGTTTTCGGTGATTGACTTGAAGAATGCTTTCTTCAGCATCCCGATTGCCGAGGAGAGTAGGGATATTTTCGGCTTCAGTTTAGGAGGTCGAAGCTTCCGCTTTAAACGCGCTCCCCAGGGCTACTGTGAAAGCCCATCGATATATAGTCAAGCTTTAAAAACACAGCTTGATACGATTGTTTTACCTGATGGCGCTACCCTCATTCAGTATGTAGATGATTTGCTTGTCGCTGCAGATACTGAGGAAATCTGTAAAGAAGCCACGTTGTCATTGTTGCGTCATTTGTGTGATTTACATCACAAAGTGTCTCTCTCAAAATTGCAATATTGTCGACAAGAAGTGACCTACTTAGGTCATCTCTTATCGAAGGAGGGAAGGAAACTGAGCAAGAAAGAATTCAGGCAATAGCGAAATTGAGTGTGCCAAGAACACAGAGAGAAGTGTGTGCTTTCTTGGGCATTACATCATATTGCAGGCAATGGATACCAAATTTTTCCTTGCTGGCCAAACCTTTGGTGGCATTAACTTGTAAAGATACACCGAATCCCGTCCCATGGTCTGAAGAGTGTCAGAAAAGTTTTTCTGAATTGCGCAGTGCATTATGTTTGGCTCCTGTGTTGGGTACCCCCGACTACAGTAAGCCCTTTACATTGTATGTCCATGAGAAAGAAGGTTGTGCATTGTCAGTGTTGACACAGTTGTTCGGAGACAAGCAGCGTCCATGTGCGTATTTTTCGTCTACTTTGGACCCGGTAGCTAAAGCATTGCCAAGTTGCTTGAGAGCCACAGCAGCAGCAGCTGTTTCTATTCGACAGTCTGCTGGCTTAGTGATGAATAATACATTGATTGTGATGGTTCCACATGCAGTAGACACGTTGTTAAACAGGACCAAGACACAGCACTTAACTAGTGCTCGATTGTCAGGTTACGAGTTGACATTGTTAGCGAGTCATGTGCACATAAAAAGATGCAACACGCTTAACCCAGCTACGTTGTTGCCAATTGTAACAGAGTTAGAAGCTTCTGAACAGCATGATTGTTTTCTCAGAACAGAAGAAGAAACGAAAGGGAGAATAGACCTCCAAGATACTCCTCTTGTAAAGTGTGATGGTACCTTATGGGTGGATGGTTCATGCTTCAAGCTTCCGAATGGTGATACAACTGCAGCATATGCTGTCACGACTTTGCATACGATTGTTGAAGCTGCACGTATCCCACATAATTCAGCTCAAGCAACAGAGTTGATTGCACTTACACGAGCGTGTGTGTTGTCGAAAGGAATGAAAGCGACTATCTATACCGACAGCCAGTATGCATTTGGTGTGGCTCACAGTTTTGGATGATTGTGGAAAGAACGTGGGTTCCTGACTTCGCATGGAGCTAAGATACAGCATGGTCAGTTGGGGAATGAGCTTCTTGAATCACTTACTTTGCCCTTGCAAGTTGCGATTGTGAAATGCAGCGCACACAAGAAGGTGACTGATGATGTTGGTCGTGAAAATGCATTTGCTGACGAAATCGCAAAAGAAACAGCAAGGAATGTGATGAGCCGAATGTATGTTGCAGGCCCTGCAAGATGGATTGGTGACGTTGGAATGTGTGAAGACACGATAGAGAGTGTGAAGTCTATTCAAGCTGAAGCTACAGAGAAAGAGTTGAGTGTGTGGAGAGAAAGTACGGGTAAAATGGATGCCAATGGTTGTTGGGTTGAATTGTCAGAGCATCAGAGATGGTTTTTACCCGATGCGTATGTGCTTGCAGTGGTTACAATGGCCCCTGGAATGGCTCACATCAGTGTGAAAGGGATTTGTAAGTTGTTGGCTCCAGTATGGCAAAATGCAGGAATTCCTAAGTGTGCAGAGAATGTGGTCAAGAATTGCATGGTGTGTCTGAAATATAATCCTGGTAGGGGAACCCCAACTCCAGCTGGTCATTTTGCACCTCCTACGTATCCGTTTGAGGTTTTGCAGCTAGATTTCATCCACATGGAGAGGTGCAACAATTTAAAATACGTACTCGTTGTTGTTTGTGCCTTTTCAAGATGGGTGGAAGCCTACCCCCTAAAAGACAACACTGCCTTATCCACAGCTAAAGCCCTTGTGAAAGAGTTCTTCCCTAGATTTGGAATGCCGAGAATGGTCTGGAGTGACAATGGAAGTGAATTTGTGGGCCGTGTGATGAAGAAAGTATGTGAAGGGCTAGGCCTCCAACAGAAATTCCACGCTGCAAACCACCCTCAATCAGCTGGACTAGTAGAATGCTACAATGGCACTCTAAAGCTAAAACTGGCCAAAATTCAAGCGAGCTCTGGTCTTAAATGGCCTGATGCTCTACCCCTAGCACTCCTATCCACCAGAATGACTGTGCATTCGCGAGTGGGACTTAGTCCTTATGAAATAGTTTTCGGCCGCCCGGCCAACATATGGGGAGTGCCAAGACCTACAAAGTTCAGTGAAATCGAATACCCTGTTTTGCTTGACTATTTGTACGAATTGACGGCTAAATTGCATGTTTTACACCAACAGGTGCATGATACACTGCCTCAGGTCTCTGAAGCTCCAGGACATCAGATCGTTCCTGGATCCTGGGTGCTGGGTGCTGGTCAAGAACTTTCAGCGAACAAAGAACGACCAGCCCAGGTGGACCGGCCCACACCTCGTCCTTCTTGCAACGAGATCAGCTGTTCGAGTGGAAGGAAAGAAGCACTGGATCCACGGTGTACATTGTAAGAGGGTGCCTTTGCCTCTGCCGTACGACCGGTGGGTCCAGGAGGGTGTCGCCGACTCAGAGACTGAAACCGTGCCTCGTTTTCTGCCTTTCAGTGATGCACGTATAAAAGGAACACTTACTGAAAAAGAGAGTGACAATATTTTGCAACCAGCTTTATCGCCGTCAGTTCGATTTGACACTACAGAACCTGAACTCTTGTTCCAAGACCAGACAATACCGGGAAAACAAAGATACAATCTGAGGCCGAGAACTATGAACTAATAAAAAGATATTCCTTTCCTTTGCTATTTTTGAAAGTGCTGCTCTCCCATCTGAGAAACTTTTTTATTTTTGTTTTTCGAACCACCATCCGGGTTCCGCTGTAGGGTCGCGGTTGCCCAAAGTCTTTGGGGTGCAGCCGAAGACGTTAGGTCGACAGTTCTGGTTGGTCTAAGGGAGTTGCCCTGGACTGACAGAAGCATTCCTTAGCATAGAACACCCAACCATCGCGAGCAGCATATTAGAGAGGATGGAGTTTTTCGAGATGGAGAGACCTGCCAAAGAAATGAACTTTAAAAGCAGAATGTGTAAAATGATGACCAAGAAAAGCTTTTTGATAATATGCATTTTCATGTTATTTAGTGTAATGATATTTTTAATAGGATATGTTTTATTCTCTTTTCGAGTGACATTTGCACCCACTACATCGCCCATACCTCCTCCTTCTACTGTTTCCTCACATTCTTTTCAACCTCTTCCTGATCATGAATCCGCTAGGAGATTAGAGTTTATTAATAACTCCTTTGTTCAGCTTTTGCACCAACACCAACTAGTAATGAACACGACTAACTGTTGGGTGTTTGGTCTTATGCCTCACACAACGGATAAAGGTATTCCCTATCTGGTCCTGCCATTCAGCCACAATGGTTCTGTGTGGGCATACAGAACGATGTTCATCTATGCACATGGAGTCTACCCCCTACGTTCTGTAACAGACAATCCTAAGAATAGTGCTCTAGTTAAGGGTATAGTAGACATGATTAAGGAAGATATTTCCTACGAGACTATCCCTAGAGATGAGACACTAGTATACATAGGATGGAACGTGACCGGATATGGAGCTACTCTGAGTGAGAAACAGCAAGCTAAGAGATCTTCCCCGATTTGGATTGTACCCCATCAGGGTCACCTGTGTCTGCAAGGTACTGGCAAGAATCCCAGAGCTCAGCTAGGTAAAAGCATCAGCACTAAAACATGTTTTTGCATCGCAGACTTCCCCTCCGTTCTTAGCAGCTAAGGGTACCTATTTCATCTGCCATGATAGAGCCTATACATGGTTCCCCCCTGACTTTTCGGGCACATGTTTTGTTTCGTTCCTGCTGCCTCCCACCTACACAGCTGCGGCAGATTAAAATAAGACAAGGATAGTTAGAGATGTCTTCAGTAAAGAAGACACTGCAGGACAAGAATTTGGGGACTTCGTAAAGGGTTTTCTGCCGTTCTGGGGACCCATGGTTAACAGCAGGAACATAAGGCAATTGACAAGGGTGGTTGAATCCACCGTGGTTGAAACTGCCGGTGCCCTTAGTAACTTGACTGCTGAGCTCCAGTCGGATCGTCTCATGACCCTTCAGAACAGGGTCGGATTAGATGTCATACTTGCAGACCGAGGTGGGGTATGTAAATTGATCCAATCGAGTTGCTGTGTTTTCATTCCAGATAACGCTCCAACAGTGTACCAGGCCATCTCCAAACTGCATAAGATTTCCGAATCTATTCATGTGGATAAAGGAGATTGGTCGTTGATGGGATGGTTTTGGGAACTGGTATCCGCCTGGGGATGGAAAATTCTGATGGTCATTGGGATGGTCTTAGCCATTCTTTTCCTGTTCTGTCTGTGCGTACAGTGTGCTCCTGCACTGTGTGGCCTCTGTGCTACATCATGTGTAAGGAAACCTGTATCAAGAGACGAGCTAAGTACTAGGATGATGTTACAGCAACATCTCAATGACTTTAGGAATATAGACCTGGACTCAGATTAGCATGAGGATAGGTTAATTGCCTATGTAAGGGCAAAAGGAGGGTTTGTGGTTCTGAAAATTCTGGACTCGTGTAATAAACTTTGTCATAGTATGACGATTTTGGTATCAAAAGACCGAGAATGGCTAGTACACTATGTACAAGCATTTTCGTCATATTCGAGTGACGACTTCACCTCGAAATCGTAGTTTTCGTTCTGAACCCTTGGGTTCCATTTTGTGTACGGCAGCCATTTTGTGAGTTGCCCTCACATAGGCTAATGATTAAGGCCAAACATGATTCCAAAGGACACGTACACCTTGGTTGACTTCTCTGCGACCTGGGCAAGCTGGAACCATCGCCCCAGGCCGAACCTGCCCGGCCAGTTCCTTTCCCAGTGGCCGAGCGAGATAGCATCAAGGCACAACATGCCATAAACCTTTTCATCGCACACACACCCTGCCTAATCTTGCTCACACCTGTCCCTGTTTCTTTACATATGTCTTGCTTTACGAGGAGGAGGTGCCCGTTTTTATTGGGGGTCCACCGATATCTGATGAAAAGGTTGGGCCTTGCCGGGTAATTTGTTGTGGGCTGGACGAACTGAAATGTGGGTTTGTCATCATGACTCTGCTTTTTCTTTGTAGTGAAAATATGTGAATGGTCTACTGTAAATCTAAGAATGTTTGCCTGAAGCATAATATTTTGTATAAAAAGAGAAGACTGGCTTTGTAAGATTGGGCAGTCTCCTGAGAATATACAACGTGTTGTACTTCTAGGACGCCTGTTACTTGGTTGCAGCCAATAAATTCGATCTTTGACTTCACCTAGAAGACTCTGAGTTTCTGTGTCTGAATCAGGAAAGTACCCGAGGTCTTAGGGTGTACCCTGACACCACTGGGTTCCGAAAAACCCAGTACCTCACCGTGACACGCCGGATCACACGGCGCCGGATGGTGGCGGTGCAGAAGGTGTTGGGGCACCAGGTCCTCCGTGGATTATTGGCCCCAAGTCCCCAAGAGAGAAGAATGGATTGAACCCTCGAAGGGAAGCAGCTCCCTATCACCAGAGCCCTGATGGAGAACCTCCAGAAGATGATACGCGGGGAAATGGGTAGCTGGATCACCCATGCGCAAAATTCCCACAGCCGTGGAAACAGCGCAAGCGAAGGCCGCATCCGCCTCAGAAGGGCCCCGTGGAGGGGAAAGCAGCTCCTCGGTAGGCGGCGGCTGCAAGCTAAAGCAGCCATCCCCCAAGCCAACCGGAGGAAGGAAGGGCCAGGTCCGGAAAGAGGGACCGAGGAGTGGGGGACCTGCGGCTCCTCTGGCGAAGACTGCGGCCGTGGAGACGGCGAAGAGCCGCCTTTAGACAACGCCGGGGAAAAAGCCACGAGGCGTCGGCCCGTCTCTGGGGAGGATGACACCAACAAGCGTCGAACCTCTGGAGAAGAGGTGTCCGAGGACGAAAAAACAACTCAACGCCTTCCTGGCGCCATAGAGTCTGCAATCTGAGGCAGGACTTAGTCGTCCGACGCCAGGGAAGACGCCGGAACAAACTCCGCCACAGCGCTCGGCGCAGGAGACCGGGGCTGGGCCGGAGCCGGGGCGGCGAAGGAGCGGCACCGGCCTGACCTACGAGGCAGCTGCCTGCGTGGTGGAACGAGAGGGACCCGGGGAGGGACGAGAAGTCCCCCGCCAGCCTCAACCCATGACGGGACGAGAGGAGCCCTCCGCCAACCCCTATGGCACCGCCAGGGCCAGGAGCTGCCGGCAACAAAGTGGTGTCACCTCGGCTTCAGACAAGATTGCGGCCTGTCCAGAGGACCGAGAGGGGCACAGTGGTGCAACCCGAGCTCCGGCGATCTCCCGCAACACCACAGGGACTCCCGCGGGAGTTTGTGGTGGTCCGAAGGAGGGACCCCCCCCCGAAGGGCCGCACCCCAATGCCCCACATCCTTCGAATCTGGATTCAAGCCAGTTGGCGCCGGGGCCGAAGCCGCCGGCGGCGCCACGGACGGCCCTGCACACGGCAAGGGATCCGCTGACTTCCCAGGATGGGAAGGAGGAGGAGGAGAAGCCATCAAGGCCTGCAAAGCCGCTGCATATGTCTCCATCTGGGCTCTAGTCACCACCACACAGGGAAACGGCAGATAGGGGGACGACATGCAGGGCCGCACCACCCGCGGACAGCCCGTGCCCCCAACAGGGCGGGAACCGATCCTTGGGGACAAACTGCGAACTTACCGACAGTTGAGCGATGCTCCTGTGACCTCGGAGAGGGACGATGTCGACGAGGGAAGTAGCGGGTTCGAAGAACCCTCCGCAGGGGCCGGGTGGGGATGATGACGTCGACCTGGACATGCGGCCCGAAAGAAGTTTCATCCTGCGCTCCTGCCGGGACTTCGGTTTCATCTGCTGGCACGTCTCCCAATCGGTGGGGTCGTGGTGTTCCCCCAAACACCACATGCAGATGGGGTGAGGGTCCGTCGCCGAGATCAGGCGTCCACAAGACGAGCATGTCTTAAAGCCCGAAGGCATTCGCACACTGTCCCCACACACAGGCAATAGCGTAAAGGGAAAAAAGGCCTACACAGGCGCAGAGCACGATCCGGATCCGCGTTGCACGTGGAAAAGGAAAAAACAGACATAGGAGCGCCGGGACGTATGTGACCTCGCTGACATCACGTGCGTGGACGACACGGGGCGGAGTCGCGTGGTGTGTGTGCGCTAGTACCACTATTCCAATTTAAATCACTTCTTCGCAGTTCTCAGAATTGCAGGTGTTATGTTGTACGTCCTTATGTTATATTATCCTGCTCCCCTGTGCCTTCTGTCTTGTTGTGGCCTCCCGCAGCTTCTGCCGCGTGCCCATGCCCAAGATTTCTATGACGTCCTACTGTTCCAGGGTAGAATTTTGGGCATGGGTGACGGTTGGAGTGGCCATTGCTGTGACTTGTAATCCCGGTGAAGGCGTGCTCTCTGGTGTCAGCAGCATTTCTTTAATAAAGACTGTGAACTTACCTTCCGCCTCCTTCGAGTCTTTATAATTTTGGTGACGAGGAGCCCTGACACCTGTAAAACTAGTTGTACCTGAGGAACAAGAATATGCATATTTGTCTGATGATGATGGCATGAATGTATTTGTGTTACAAGTTGAAGATAATATGTTGGGCAAAGGTAGGACACCCATGTGTCATTTAAACATTGGAGGGGTGGAGATCTCCATTGTTGCGGAACCTGGATCTCCTCATACACTTGTAAATAAGAATGTGTGGCTAAGAAAATGTGTTCCTGTTATTGGTAACCATTTACTCAACCCAGACATTTCTCCTAAAACATTCAATGGGGAACCCATTGAGATCCTAGGTTTCAGGGAACTGCAGTTCCAATTTAAAACACAACAGATTCTGTGAAAGCTATACGTCTCTGCAGTCGGTCCTTCTGTTTTGGGATGGATCGATCAAGGGAATTTGGAGATAATTCTTGACCCAAAGAGCCCTGATCCCGTGCTTTCACTACAAACAGAAAAGGATTACGAGAACATGATCGTCAAAAGGTATCCTCATGTATTCTCCGAGTACATTGGAAAACTTAAAGGGTTAGTCCACAAGATTAAACTCACCGAAAATGCTATCCCTTGTATACATAAATCTAAGAACATACCCTTCTCCATCTTAGGCGAAGTGGAAACTGAACTTCTTAGGCTACAGAAGTCTGGTACCATTGAACCAGTGGAATCGGCTGAGTGGATTTCGCCATTGGTCGTCGCAAAGTAGTCCAATGGTAAGCTCCGCTTACGTGTGGATGTACGCGATCTTAACAAAAACATCCTTATTGACCAATTTCCTTTGCCAAAAATCAGTGAGATGCTGTCCTACACTAATGGAGCTTAAGTGGTTTTCCACAGTTGATCTAAGTTCAGCCTACCGCCAAGTAGCCTTACACACCAACTGTAGAAGCCTCACCACTTTTGTTACACCATGGGATGTTTTAGATTTAGAAGAGGATTGGCCTCTGCTGCGGCCACGTTCCAGAGATTGATGCGTATGCTCTTCAGGAACGAAAAAGATCTCATTTTTCAGGACGACATTATGGTGATGGGCACCAACAGGAAGGAACATGATGACAGATTAAACAGGGTATTAAGTATACAAGACCATCATGGTCTTACTACTGTTGTCCGCAATTGCAAATGTGCTACTAGTGAGGTCACATACCTGGGGCACGAGATTAATAGGAATGGTATAAAACCAAAAAAAGAACTACTCTTTGCCATTAGAGAAGCCCCCTCTCCTAAAAACAGGGAGGAAGTAAGAGCCTTCCTAGGTCTCTCTGAATTCTATGCAAAATTTGTTCAAAACTTCACCTCCAAAACATTCGCCTTGAGAGAACTTGTAAAACTTAGAAATAAATTTGAATGGAACAGTACTTGTGAGGAGGCTTTCAACA
Source organism: Lissotriton helveticus (assembly GCF_964261635.1). Classification (NCBI taxonomy): domain Eukaryota; kingdom Metazoa; phylum Chordata; class Amphibia; order Caudata; family Salamandridae; genus Lissotriton; species Lissotriton helveticus. The sequence goes on along the minus strand of NC_136063.1, from coordinate 703,130,492 downwards.
GAATTAAAGATGACATTTGCAAGGCTCCACCTCTTCAGGGATTTAATCCTTCTCTTCACAGCGTGGTCACCACGGATGCTAGTGGTGGAGGTCTAGGAGCAGTACTCAACCAAATCACTGATGCGGGTAATTAAGTAACAGTGGCGTTTGCCTCACACTTGATCAGACAGACTAAAGAAAGGTACTCTGTGATTGAGCGCGAAGCCCTAGCATGGGGTTTAGAGGACTTAAGGTAGTACATGTGGGGGTACTTGGTCACCCTTAGAAGTGACCATAAACCACTTGTTAAGGTACTCTCTAACAAAGGCCTACAAAGTGCCTCTCCCCATCTTGTATGCATTTCCGTCAGGATGATGGATTTGAATTACAACGTGGAGTACGTTCCTGGTATAAAGAATCGTGTGGCAGACTGCTTAAGTCGGTTGCCTTTCCCAGACACTGGGAGTCAACCCTCGGATATTGAAACGTTCTGTGTTGCTAACATCCTTGAGGAGGTGCCCTGCATATCACATTCCGAATGGTTATCAGCCCTGGAGGGAGATACTACACTTCTTGAAGTAAAACAGTATATAAAGGATGGCTGGCCTGCAAAAAAGTCTATTCACAAACAATTGCACACATTCTGGGAACTCAGACGAATTGTCTAGCGAAGGAAACTTGATACTTAGGAATGGTAAAGTAATACCCCTCACCACTTTACGTGCAAAACTCCTAGATATTTGTCATGAAGGTCACCTTGGCATAGGGAAGACAAAAAGCAAGGTGAGAAACTCGTATTGGTGGCCGGGTTTTGATCTTGAAATTGAGAGAAAAGTCAGAAACTGCTCAGCCTGTGAGAATTCTGACAAATCTCAACACATGCTTAGGCCACCCCTCCAATCCCTTGCCAGACCCTGCATACCTTGTGTTAGACTAGGCATTGATATTTGTGGTCCTATTTTGGGAACATGGTAAACAGTTGTTCCCCATTGTGCTTGTGGACCATTTTTCTAAATGGCGGAAGTGGAAGTGGTACCATAGCATAGTTAGTTTCTTGCGGAGGTTATTCCTTAGAGAAGATCTACCTAAATGTATTGTGTCAGACAATGGTTCACAAGTTATTTCTGCCATTTTCAAAAAATGTGTAAGGAAGAATGGTATCACTCATAAAACTACTTCGTTGTACCACCCAGCAGGTAATGGGGCAGTCGAAAGATTTAATTGTGTCATAAAAGGCATAGTGCAGCTAGCCAACCAAAATGACCTTTCATGGAGGAAAGAACTCATCCACAATTTATGGTCTTTCCCTGTAACTCACTGTGAGTCTACAGGTACCAGTCCCTTTGTACTGCATAGAGGCAGAACCCCCGTTACTAAAGACAATGTGGGTTGGCTCACACCCAAGAGAGTTTGTTGGTCTTCTGGTAAGGTGAAAGAGAAGTTGTTACACTCTCAAATGACCAGCAACAAATATTATGACTCAAAGCATGCATGCAAAAAATTGAACTTACAGGTGGGTGACAAAGTCAGGGTAAGGAGTACTGAGTGTAAGAAAGGGGCATAGTCACTTCTCCTTTCACTTTCATTTCATTTCAAAATCTTTATTTCGGTACATTAGAACCATTAAAGATACATAAAAACATTCAATTTGATGTAACTAGAAGGTCCAAGTAGAAGTCCAAGCGAGCAATTTATACAAGAGAAGAACGGAGTGGGGGGTATCTGACCCTTACATCTTTCAAAACATAAATATGAATACATTAAAAAGGCATCAAAAATGAAAAGAGGAGGGGGGCGCGGCTAGCAGCCGAGCACAATGGCTGCCTAGTTGAGGAGCTCCGGTGAAACCGCGGCCCTCCAAGCAATCCGTACATACATCCGACTTTATTTCACACTCCTGGGGCTGAAGTCCGACGGCGGGCAGCAACAGCTGGACGAAACTCCGGTGCTGATCGGCAGCCGGACAGAGAAGAACCGCACAAGTGCGCAGAAGCGGCCTTCACCAGTGACGGCAGCCGGGGACTAAAGTAGAGCAGGAGAGCCGGTGTCAGATCTGAGGCGGGCGGGAGGCGGAGCGGCGGGGTGCCGGTAAGGGGCGCATAAGGCAGTGTCAACAGCGACCTTCTGTGAGTGCCCGGCGGAGACGCCCCAATCCATGCCCACAACAACGAAGGAAGCGTTACTTGATTAGGGCGGAGTGCAGTACGGCGGCCTGACCGGAGCGACTTGCGCTGTGGTGGCAGGCAGCGGCTGACGGAATCGGCGGCTTGCAAGGCTGAGGGCGGTGAAGATTCGTCCCCAACACCCTACCGGGTGATCCCAGAGCTCTCCAGAAGGAAAGACGGACTCTTGAACTTACATAACACGGCAACAGCGAAGTCTACTGGCCCAGACATTAGTGTGAGTGGTTAAAGTGGTGTTGGCCCGGATGTGCATGCAATCCCCCCCCTGCTGCCTAACCCGTTGATACCCTCTCCAACACACTGACAACACGGCAGCAGCACGTGGGGGCCACATGACAGCGCGACGTGCTGGCAGCCCATGAGTCAGGTCTGCCGAGTGATCCAGACCTTAATCTGCCCAGTTATACCCTGCGGACACAGCTCATAGACAACTCTATAACCTAGAGGAACACAGTATAACAACCGGCTTCTGAGGCGGCTGTCTGCCCGACACTTTACCCTTTGTGGGATTACGATGCAGGAATCCACGCCATAGTGGGGAGCAATGGACCAGGAGCAGTAACCCAACTCCAGAAGCGGCGGTCCAAAGGGGTCAGAGGCAGGAACAGGTCGCGCTAACACCCACCGGAGACGAAGAGGGCAAGTGTGACAAAATACCCCCTGGTAAATACGCACGAGCGAGAGGAGAAGTAGCAAGACCCAGCACAACCCTCCTAACTTGCACGACCAACCAGCGTAACTGCGCTAGGGGGGAAGTAACCGACCACTCGCTGAGGTGAAAATGGCAGGGAGAGGACCCAAAACAAATGCCTCTCAAGCAAAACTGGACAAATATGCTTTTGAAAAGAACTCGGCGACCCACTCAGAAGGGCGCACGCCCACAGGGAAAAGCCCAGAAGGGGATAGTGCAGGGGGGAAAAAAATTACATTGGAAGACATCATTAAGGCACTAACCGGCGTACAAACTACGGTGGGCTCTATTTCAACCGACGTTTCTTTGCTTCGAGCCGACTTACACAAAATGACGGACAGAGTGAAGGAAGTGGAAACTGTGACGAAGTAGCTGGTAACAGACACATAGGAGTTACAATCCGCTGTCTCCCTCCTCCAAAAAGAGAGGACAAACTGTTAACAGAAAAACTTGATGATCAGGAAGGAAGGACAAGACGGAGCAACGTACGTATAGTTGGCATTCCAGAGACGGAAGGTAAACAAGCGATGGATCTCTACGTAGAGGAACTGGTGAAAACCAGGCTCCAACCCAAGGGACTCTCAAACTTCTTCTCCGTCAAGCGAGCACCCCGGGTGCCAGGCGGTAGGCCGAAACCAGGGGCCCCCCCGCGACCGGTACTCGCAAAGCTGTTTAATTTTAGAGACAGAGACGCCATTCTCCAGGCGGCAAGAGTCGCTCCACCCATACGGATACATAACTCTCCAGAAACCTTTTTCCCGGATTACACTGCAGCAGTATCTAGACGCAGAAGGAGCTTCCAGGAGGTGAAACTACTACTAAGAGCCCGAGAACTGCTGTACTCTATGATCTTCCCTGCGAAGCTTCGAGTGGTTGCAGATGAACAGACGTGGTTCTTCGAAACGCCGGTAGCAGCCCAGGACTGGATTGACTGATGGCGAACGGTGGGGCATCAGAATCGCGGGAGCGGGCATCGACAAGGTCGAGGGGAAGAAGAGGATGATCCGGAACTGCCAGAAACACGACACTCAGGCTCGGAGCAGACGCTGAGCCAAGAGAAAGAATAGGGGGAAGGACGCGGCAACTACCACTGGATACTCTGTCGGTGGACTGGTCAGCAGAGACAAATAACTTGTAACGCATCCGAGGCTGGGCCGGCCGAGATGGCGGGCGGAGGTGGGCCCCGGAGGCTACGGAGGGCTGAGGCCTCCACTGGACCTCTTACCCCGGACACGCAAGTACTATGTTGTGGGGAGGGAAGGAGCACTCTGCTGAGTTGGGGTGGCGGGTAGTTGCAAGTCCGCTAAGCAGGGAGGGTGGGGAAGTGATGGGGGGGAACAGTTGTTAGTTTTTGTTATTGGTTAGTAATGGTTAGTGGCAATGTTCAAATGGCAGCACAGCAATTGCAAGATAGGCTTCTAGCTCAGGCAATTTGCACTTGGTCAGTAATGATTAGTGGCAAGGATCAGGGGGGAGCACGACGCTCAACAGATAAACCCTTGGCTCAGGAGACACGGCACACACCAGAGGGGTGGCGTTATCACCCACAAGAAGGGCATGGGTTCAGTGTACTGGCTCGAGCCAATTACACTTGCTCGATGGAGCATCAGTCGACACCCCGGGGACTGGGACTCCCGTTACAGTCAAATGTCTTAGATGGCGTAGACTACAATCCCTAATGGCCCGGGAACCACGGCACAGACCACATCGATCGCCCCCTTACACTTTTAACATGGAAAAGTCACGGGACTGGGGTACAAAATAAAGAGGGGCTTGGTATTGCACGCACTAAAGCGTCATAGCCCGACGCTAGCGCTCCTCCAAGAAACGCATCTCACCGGAACAGCTTGTAAGGCGTTAACAGGTGGGGGTACAAGATGATTGCACACTCCGAATTTTCCTCAGGGTCCAGGGGAACCGGTATCCTGCTCAGGAAGACGTCGCCGTTTATGGTCTTGACTAAGATAGACGACCAAGGGCGATTTGCTGCAGTACAAGGCCAGTGGGAGTGCAGACTCCTAAATATAGTGTCGGTATACATACCGCCAGCACTCCATTCGATGGCCCTACCAGCGCTCGGCGACTTCCTGCTCGCACTCCAAGAAGGGGACCTAATCATAGGTGGGGATTTCAACACTACAATTGAGGCTGCGTTAGATAGATACCCCACATGACAGCAAACGCCTGGGCCCACACGCTTTCAGGGATTTATAGAAGCAATGGGTCTCATTGATATATGGCGGCACACCCACCCTAATACTCGTCAATACAAATATAACTCAGCGGTGCATAATAGTCTCTCCCTGATAGACTATTTTTTAACATTGGTCGCCAGCATTTCGGTTCACTCCCGATAGTGTTGACGCTCGCATGTCCAGGAAAAACGAGACGGCGGCACTATCCCATCTATCCGGGTTACCTTAAGGTTCCGGCCATTAAGAAAGAACTCCGTGCAGCAACAAAACACTATTTGAGGAAAACATGGCTTCGGTAGATTCTGCAGTAATATTATGGGAAGCGAACAAAACGGTGTTCAGGGGACAGGCCATTGCATCCATTACTGAACATAAGCTGTTACGTCAGAAGGAGCTGACGGACCTAGAACTGGCCCTTACAGAGGCGAATAAAGCTCACACACACCACCCAACTCCTGACGCAGCGCATACCTTGAAACTTTGCCAACGACAACACAAGATTATCTCGAACAACAGACCGTGACCAACATTACACTGACTAAACATAAGATTTATGATGTAGGGGACAAAGCAGGTAAAATGCTGGCGTGGCTGGACAGGAAGGGAGAGGGCACGAAGGGCATAAGTCAATTAAGATCACAGGAGGGGTCTCTACACTCACACCCAGAGGAAATAGTACGCTTATTAGCCGAACACTTCAGAGAGGTTTACACTCCAACTACGATACTGACAGAGGAGGAGATACAGGACTCCCTCGAACAGATTGAGATGCCGACTCTGACACCGGAGACGGCATTGGAACTAGAAGGGTAGCTAACTCTTGAGGAGCTACACACAGCGATTACTGCAGTGAAGTCAGGGAAGGCACTGGGACCCAATGGGATACCCATAGAATGGTTCAAGCAAATGTCGGACACACTAGGACCACCCCTGTTAGCAAAGTACAAAGAAAGTATGGAGGCAGCCAATCTTCTGCTGGACCAACGTATCACAATAATAGTGGCGATCCCAAAACCCGGAAAACCACCGACGGAATGTGCGCCATACCGCCCAATATGTTTCTTGAACGCTGAGGCAAAGATATTGGCGAAGTTATTGGCGAACAGGTTGATGGTCCATCTACCACATTTAATCCACCCAGACCAGTCAGGTTTTATGCCTCACAGGAATACAGCGCGCAATTAAAGGCGAGTGCAGGGGGCGCTGGCAAGGGCCCCACTACTAACAGACTCGACGGCGATACTATCATTGGATGCGAGAATGGAATTCGATATGGTTGAATGGAAATTTGTTTGGAGTACTAAAGCGTGTGGGTTTTGGCCCCAAATTCTGTGCATGGGTACGACTCCTGTACACCACGCCCGTGGCCTGGGTAACTGCTAATGGCCACTTATCAGAAGAAATACCGCTAGCACGGGGCACAAGGCAAGGATGCCCCTTGTCCCCACTACTTTTTGCATTAGTACTAGAACCACTGGCAACGCTGATTAGATCGACCCCGTTGCTTAGGGGCATCGACTGGAAGGAGGGATGGGAGGACCGACTGTCACTCTATGACAACGACATGTTGGTGTACCTCAAAGACCCGGAAAGCGGCATTCCGGAACTTCTTAATCTTTGTAATTCCCATGGGAGACTCTCGGGATACACGATTAACTGGACTTAATCAGTCATTTTCATCCTGAAGGGGCCTTCTCCGACGCTCCCTGCGGACTGCCCATTATTGCTAGCGGAAGATTACTTTAAATATTTAGGAATACACATTACCAGAACCCAAGCTGACTTTTTTGCTAAAAACCTGGCACCACCATTAGAGAGGCTGAAACGAGACGTGACACATTGGGCGTCACTGCCCCTTACACTGCTCGGTAGAGCGGCCCTGTACAAAATGAAGGCACTCCCCAGACTCCTCTACATCCTGGAAAACACGCCGGATACAGTCCCGCCCCGTTATTTTCAACAGGTGGCAGCACAAGTGGCACTCCTTCTATGGGGTAACCAGCCAGCCCGTATAGCTCAAGTGAAACTCCATAAAAGCTGGTACGATGGGGGAATCGCACTTCCAGACCTCCGATTGTACTATTGGGCGGCGCAACTTAAAATAATAAATCACTGGATCCACATACCCCAGACTGACCCAGTGTATAGGGCAGATAGGGAACAACTGGGAACAAATAACATGTTTAAAGTACAATATAACAAAGGTTCAGTCTCGAAGTTGGCTGGCCCTACTAAACACACGGCCCAGTTCAGGCACGCAGCACAAGCTAAATTGGGATGGAGAGGGGTGGTAACCAAACTGACCCCATTATGGGACACCAAGAGATTAGGGCTTTTGAGACGTAGTAAAGGTTTCACGCACTGGGATAATATAGGCATATCCACGGTGGGAGACCTGTGGGATAGGGGAACGGTGATGCCCTTTGAGCAATTACAACAGTACCAACTAGGCGCGAATAAAAAATTTAGATACATACAAATACGACACGCCTTGCTAAAAGTGATACCGCCAGAGACAGAATTACCAGAGGCCTCCACGATGGAAGACCGGCTACTCACAGAGTTCATGGAGAAAAGGGCCACCTCATTCACATATCGGAAATTACTAAATAACTCACCAGACCCCACAGCCACACTTAGAACCAAATGGGCAACAAAAGTGGGAGAATTCCCATGATCAGGAATGGCAGGAAGCACTAGCGTCGCCTAAAGAGGTGGGAATATCTAGTAGGCTCAGGCTGGCGCAACTTAAGGTCCTCCATCCATATACTACACGAGAACCACCTTACACAAACTGCAAAGAGCAACACACCCATTCTGCCTCAGGGGGTGTGGGGAGGAGGGAACCTTTTTACACACTATTTGGGATTGTCCGGTTTTGACAAGCTATTGGCGACAGGTAATGCGCACAATATCACAAACAACGAAAGTATCACTCTTACCAGACCCGAGGAGGTGTTTGCTAAATGTGTGGGAGCCTAACGACCTCTCGCGTTACATTCAGATTTGGGTTACGTTGGGATTGCTAAGCGTGATATTGCTCAGAAATGGGGGGCAGCGGAGATTCCAACTTTGGCATCATGGTGTAGAAATATGGACTTTACGATGATCACTGAACGAACAGCATATGCAACCAGGGGCAGCCCACGGAAGTGGAATAAAGTCTGGACAATGTAGAATCACTTTCGTGGAGACATATGTGACCCACTGCCGGAGTCCGAGGGAGAGAGTTCAGACGAGGAGGAAGAAGAAGGGTGAAGAATTAGTTGTGGGTTATAGGAAGGGTAAATTAGAGGATGATAGGGTCTACACACAGTTAACATAAACGGCCGTGAATGTATTATGTGATTTAATTGTACTTAGAAATTGCCTGATTTATGCCATGATATGTACTGCCACTTTATTGTTTTAATAAAAACATTTTTTTTTAAAAATGAAAAGAGGGAGACACATGATGTTCGAGTTTGGAAACTGTAACCAATCATTAAAGTTTCAGCATTATTAAGATGTGAAACAGTTGATATCTATACCCTTAATAATTCAGGGTGCAGTACAAATAAAAATATCATTTCATTAGGACAACTATATGATTTAAATCACTTCTAATACAATACAGAAAGTTCACTAGAGTTTCAGGCCCACTTTAGCTCGTAAAAAGCTAATTGCTAGCAAGAATCTGCTAATGCCAAAGACAATGACCTGTGTAGTATCAGTTTTTAGGATCCTTTCCGCCTCTTTATATGATCTCACGCCTAGATTTAAACAAAGCGGTTTGATCCATCTTTTCCTAGCTACAGCATAAACAGGACAAAAGAAAAGGATATGCGACTCATCTTCTTTGGCTTTACCTGAGCATAAAGTACATAAAACATCTGTCTTTCCAGTATGATTACTGGACCATCTTGCTATAATTGTATTAATATTCAATACACCATATCTATATTTCATATATAGTGTTCACTTCTCACAACCCATGGAGGTTACGAAAGTTTTCTGTAACGCTGCCCTCTTAATTGATGGTAAACCCTGGCATTTTTCTTCATTGTCTTTGTATGGGGGTGGTGGGATCGCTTCCCCCTCTCATGGTATTTCTGACAACCAATGTCCTTCTTTTTCCCCAGACTATGAATGAATTCTGGATGGTGGTGCCGGTAGGGATTCTTACCCACAGAGGACAGATATTGCGGCTCCTGGCGGTGTGAGAGTTCCTGATGGTATTTCCACCAAGAAAAACAGTTGTAGTACTTTCAGTGGGGAATTATCGGAAGACTCCCAACAAAATCCTGATGTGAGCAGTGCAACTCTTGAACATAATAGTCTTGATATTGACAATGTTTTCCCTTCTAGTAGCACTGTTAGAAAGAAACCTATGGTGAACAGATACAGTAGAGTTGTCAAACCACAAGCTAAGTTACACAACTTTGTGTGTGACAAACGCCATTGGTTCCGCCTTCCTCATTGAGAAGGAGATGTGCTATGTTGTACATCCTTATGTTATATTATCCTGCTCCGCTTTGCCTTTTGCCTGGTTATGGCCTCGCACTGCTTCTCCTGCCGCATGCCCATGCCCAAGTGTTCTATGACATCCTACTCTTCTAGGGTAGAATCTTGGGCATGGGTGACGGTTGGAGTGGCAGTTGCTGTGACTTGTAATCCCGGTAAAGACGTGCTCTCTGGTGTCAGCAGCATTTCTTTAATAAAGACTGTGAACTTACCTTTCGCCTCCTTCGAGTCTTTATAGCAGGGTCACCTATATCCGTTTGTATTTGATCTGGTAATACATACGATGCAGCACTTTGAGCTGTACTCATTTTAAGCGAGACGGGATCGCCACCTCCCTGGCCGATGACAATGCGTTCATCCAGTCTGAGTCCTCTATGTCCCCCAGTTCCACCTCCCATTTGCTACGCAAGACTACAGACTACTGTGGGATCTGGGAGATTATTTATTAATTTACGATATGTCTGTGATATGGCTGTTTTGTCCATGTGGTCTGTGAGGAGTCTATCTTCGAGGGGTGAAGCGTCAGCCAGTTTAGTGCCCGGGGGGATATCGCTTTGAAGTGCGTGTCTGATTTGGATGTAACGGTATAATTCCGAGTCAGCCACTCCGTATTTCTCTTGAAGTGCTGTAAACTGGATGATTTCCCCTCTTACCCACAGATCGCCAATACTTGTGATGCCTATTAGGTCCCATTGTTTGAACCCTTTAGTGTTTGCCAAGGTGCCCAGTCGGCGTGTCTCCCAGAGTGGAGTGGCCAATGTAAGCTTCCCCTCCCAACCCAGAGCTCTCTGCGCAGTGTGCCAAATTTTGATTGTGTGGGCCGTAGGATCTGTCAGGGTGTGACGTCTCTTGGTTGTGTAAAGGGCCTTCATCAAGCGATCTACCGGCAGCATTTCCCTGTCTAATCGGTATGGTGGGTCGTCGTGTGGTGCATGAAGCCATTGATTGATGATCGCTAGCTGTGCAACCCAGTAATACAACTTGACGCTTGGTAGGGCTATTCCCCTGTCATACCAACTGCGTATCAATTTGGAATGTGCTATGCGAGCCGGTTTCCCATCCCATAATAAGGAAGCGACTTCCGCATCTATGGCCTTAAAATACGAGTGTGACCGGGAAAGGGGTATTTTGGAGTGCGTATAGGAACCAAGAGAGTGCAAGCATTTTCAAAAGTGCTGCCCTTCCCAGCAGTGTCAGCGGGAGGGACCGCCTATGTGAAACGTCGGCCTTCAGTCTCTGTAGGGGTCTCATCAGGTTTTCTTCCACAAATACATTGTCCTGGGGGTGAAATATATTCCTAAGTACTTAAATCCCCTGGTCACAATTTGCAAGGGTCAGTCTAGGGGAAGTGTTGGCATTGGGCCTTGCAACGAATAGAGCTGTGATTTCGACCAATTTATGGTATAGCCTGACTTCTCCCCAAATGCTGTGAGGATATCTAAGAGGGCCTTCAGGGACTCTGTCGGGGATGTCAAATATATCAACACGTCATCCGCGTAAAGGGAGATTCGGTCTTCCCAGCCCGCCTCCCATGTTAGCCCCCGGAGCAATGGCGTCATGCGTATCCAAGTTGCGAGAGGTTCTAGTATTAGGGCAAAGAGGAGCGGTGAGAGCGGGCAGCCCTGCCGTGTCCCTCTACCCAGTGCAATCTCGCATGATATATGACTATTTGCCACCACATGTGCCAGAGGTGCTGTGTACAGCAACCTAATCCACCCACAAAATTTGGGGCCAAAACGCATCTTCCGAAGCACTGCGAATAGGAATGGCCATTCCACGAGGTCGAACGCCATTGTCGCGTCTAAGGAAAGGATGGCCGCATCGTCTTGGAGCAATGGGGTATGGGCCAGAACCCCATTGAGACGCCGCAGATAAAGGGAAGTGTTACGGCCAGGCATAAAGCTGGATTGGTCCGGGTGAACTAGCGCCGTAAGATGGGGCAGCAGTCGCAATGCAAGTGTTTTCGCCAATATCTTTGCTTCTGCGTTTATTAGGGATGTTGGTCAATAAGAAGAGGGTTGCTCCGGAGGCTTCCCCGGTTTGTGTATCGTCACAATAGTGGCCAACCTTTGGTCCCTGGGTAGCGTCCCCTGTGTTAGGCAATCAGTGTACATGGCTATCAGATGGGGGGTTATCTTACTTGCCACCTTTTTATAGAGTTCCACTGGTAAACCATTGGGCCCCATTGCCTTGCCTGTGTGCAGTGCCGCCAGTGCCTTTCCCACGTCCTCTGCCGATAAGTCGGCTTCGAGTGTTTCCATATCTTCTATCGATAGAGTGGTCAGTGGTTTGTCATCTAAAAACTGCATGCACTCCTCTTCTGTCGCTGCTACTCGCGGTGTGTATACCCGCTCATAGTAGGTTGCTAACTCTTCCACAATCAACTGGGGATCTGTCGTTAGTGTACAGTCCTCTAGCGTCAGTTGGGCAATCCACCTATCCGCCCTCTCCTTCTTTTCAAGCCATGCGAGCATTTTCCCCGTCTTGTCCCCCAGTTCGTATACCTTGTGCATGGTGTCAGAGTGCCTCGCCTTTGCCATGTCCTCGGCATATGCCCTGAATTCCTGAGCTGCTAATGTCAGGGTCTGTGCGGTGGTCTCGTTTTGGTCCATGGCGTGAGCCCTTTCCGACTGCAACGCTGCTGCTTCTAAGGATTCAATGGTTTGTTTTTGTTCCCGCTTGTGTCGGTCGATAGTAGAGATGGCTTTCCCCCGGATGACTGATTTGTATGCCTCCCAAAGCGTGCATGGTGAATCTACTGTCGCTGTATTTTCGGCAAAGTAGTGGTCAGTGGTTGTTACTAGGGCCGTAGCAATTTTACGGTTCTGGAGGTAGCCGGGATATAGGGGGTAGATTCTCTGTCTTTTTGGGAGCTGTGTAGTGTAGGTAAGTTGTATCGGGGAGTGGTCCAAGATCCCCCTTGCTAAGTGCTCAATCGCTGTGACCTCCTCCGGGGCTATCGCTAATGTCAGCATATAGTCTATACAGGAGAGACTATTATGTGCTCCCGAATAGAAGGTGAATTGCTGTTCTGTGGGGTGTTTGAGTCTCCACATGTCAGTTAATCCCATGGCGTCAAGGAAGTCCCTAAGGGCCTGATTGGATCTATTGTCCTCTCTGGGTGGGTTACGGTCGATGGCTGCATCACATACCGCATTAAGATCCCCCCTAAGATCAGTTCGCCCTCGGGTAAGTCTAGTAATAGTTTTCCAAGATCGTGTAAAGCTGTCTGGTGAAGTGTCGGGGGGGATATACACTGAGAACAGATTATAGATGCGCCCCTCCCATTGAAAAGTAAGTGCGGCGAATCGCCCATTGTCATACTCCATGTTTTCGTGACCATCAGCGGAGAGCTTTTATGAATTAGGATACCAACCCCCCGGGATCCTGAGGAAAATTCCGCGTGCGCGGCCATTTTCAACCCCCATCGGTTTAGTGCTTTACTTGCCATCCCCGTCAAATGTGTTTCGTGAAGTAATACCACCACGGGGGGACCTTTCTTTTTAGATATTGCAGGACTAGACCCCTTTTAATTTTGTGGCCCAACCCGTTCACATTCCATGATATGACAGTCAGGGGACGGGTGACCATTCGTGGTGTCTGGGAGCTATGTCCCGATACTTTGCTTCTTGGCATAGCGTTCGTGAGGTGGACTGTGTCTTACGGTCTCTTTGTTCATCACCTGCAGCGTGAGGGCACTCCGTCTGTACGGAAGCCCGAAACCTTATCAGTAAACCATATCTTTGTTCGCACCCCCAGTGCCCGTGTCCATGTTAGTGTCGGTCTGAGGAGAGACTGTGTAACTTTAACCTACAAACAAAATCGCACAAACTTTGCATTACATAAAACCCCTGCCCCGCACCCTGCCTCCCAGCCCGGCGGATCCAAAACCGTCTACCACTCCAACTGAGCAGAGCGCTTATATTCCCCCGTAACCTGCTTAACTTGTGAGGGTGAGACCTCGGTGACCCTTACGAAACCCCCCTCTTGGAATTAGTCCCGTCAGTGTACTTAGGTTCGATAGTTCCTACCTGCTGCAGTCTTCATTGTCTGTCCAGCAGTGTCTGCCGTATGCTGCGGCAGACTCCAATTTCACGTTACCCCCCCGCCACCCCCAGCAAAGCCTGCTTACGGGTCGCGTTTAATGTACATAACAGTGCCTCCGGGACTTCGGTTAAAACTTTAGTCCGTGGTCTGTGTTGAAATCGCCTGTAATGCCCATCCTTCAGTGTCCATCCACCGCGTGATGCCTTCCTTCATCCGGATCACTGCACGCCGTACCACGATTCCTGGGTCCACGTGCTGGCCGCCAGCCCTCCAGCCAGTCCCTCGCCTCCCCTGGGGACATAAAGAACCAAGTCTTTCCTTCTGATTCCACGCGTAGTCGTGCTGGAAAATCATTGAGTACTTGATTTCTCTGGTGCGAAACTCCTTCTTCACCTCTGTGAAGCTCCTCCGCTGTTGCGCCACGGCCGCTGTGTAATCAGGGTAAAAGGTGACTTCCGAATTCTCGATCTTGATTGGCGGGGCAATCCGTGCGGCTTGTAATATGGCGTCACGGTCACGAAAGTTAAAAATGCGTGCCAAAATAGGGCGTGGTGGATTCCCTGGACGCGGTTTACCTCCCGGCACGCGGTGCGCCCGTTCCACCGAAAAGTAATTAGATAGACCTAGTGGTTGAAGCTGGTTTTGAATTATGTCCTCCACAAAGAGGTCAAGGGCCGGACCCCCGGCTGTCTCCGGCACGCCAACCAGGCGTACATTGTTGCGTCGGGATCTACCTTCCTGCTCGTCCAGCTTAGTCTTCAGCATGGCGTTTCCTGCTCCAGTGTGCGCACTCTGACCTGTAAGTCCGCCGTGTCCGCCGAGAGCCCAGTCTCTGTTTTCTCCACTGCTCCCAATCGGTCTGATACTTTGGCAAGGTCGGCTCGCATGAAAGAAATGTCCGTGGAGATTGTGCCCATGGAGGATTGCATCGTCTGCAATGTCGCCATTA